>NC_085137.1:504508342-504629413 GCF_035046485.1 Aedes albopictus | reverse complement strand
TATGTACTTGGTATCGAGGTACGTATAAAGGAGGTAGCCAAATAGGCATAACGAACCATAAAAGGAGTCATGATGATGAAGAAGATTTTGTTCTACCATCTAAATATTGTAGCAAGGCATCTGCTTATAGCACTGGAATAATCTGAAAAGCGATTTGATCAAGATTGTGCTGTTGCTAGTGATCAGTCATTCTCCTGTATGAAGGGCCAAAAAGGGTTGTGCGGACCCGCAAGCAGAGACACTTGCGCGAAACCCGCGTCAGGGGAGAAGAATCTCCTTCCAAAAGAAAGTTCTCACGAACAAATGCAAAATTAAGCTCTCGATTGACAGAATACTCCCAATAGATGGGGTCGAAGAGTCCGCTCTCAATCCACGAAATGTTAACAACAAGGAAGAGGCAGTCCCAGGTTCCTGTTCAAATCGTTTCAATCGGGTGCCCTGATATGTGTGTATATGTGTTATTGTTTTATTATATGATATAACATTCTTACCTTTTTGTTATCTGAACACTAAAATTTTATGATTCCTCCTCCTCTTCTCTTCTTGGCGTAACGTCCTCACTGGGACAAATCCTGCTTCTCAGCTTAGTGTTCTATGAGCACTTCCACAGTTATTAACTGAGAGCTTCCTCTGCCAATGACCATTTTGCATGCGTATATCGTGTGGCAGGCACGAAGATACTCTATGCCCAAGGAAGTCAAGGAAATTTCCTTTACGAAAAGATCCTGGACCGACCGGGAATCGAACCCGTCACCCTCAGCATGGTCATGCTAAATACCCGTGCGTTTACCGCCTCGGCTATATGGGCCCTTAAAATTTTATGATTATATTTGGTTATTTATACATGACATTTGCCTTAATCCCTCTGAAAAAAATGTTAATTAGCAGTAAAAATTCAAATATGTGTCAGTCGAGCTTCAATATCAACATTCTATAAACAATACGCGCACACTTGTTGTTCGTAGGCCGCGAGAGTGTGGCATCTAAAGACCGAAAGAGAGATAAAGTTGTGAAAGACGGATCCGGTTTAGGGTGGTGCTTCGAATCCACCCAGACATTCAGGATACATAAGGATGTACGCTGTACATCGTATGAAGTACTATATCAACTCACTATCGCATATATATACGGCTGAATGACAATTTTCATCGCATATGATGTTATTTTTTGAACTTATTGCGATGTATCTGGTAAAATCATATAAGAGTAAAAATTAACTCTTATAATGTATAACTACATCGTAGTAGACGATATTCTGATGTTTTATTGCGACGAACTTTACTTTTTCGCAAAAGAGTTCGAGCGGACTCGCAAAATGTCAATTGAATTCGCATAATTGCGCACTGCAATGATTATACGGCTTTGCTTGGTACTTTTCTTATTATGTCAGTGAAACTCGCATTGGTGTACAAACTAAATCGCATACAAGTAAAAATAAACTCGTGAAAATGTGCATACAAACTCGCATAAGCTAGAATCGTTAACGTTGGTATATTGCAAAGTGATATGTGATAGCAATGAAAGAGGTGCTGTTGAAGTGCCAAAAAGCTACAAGAAAGTTAACAGTCATAATTATGGTTACAAAATAAGTTATAAAGTCATCATTTTTGTTTTAATGACCTGATAATTTATAATGGGTGGTGCTAGCAAGAGAGAGGTAGTTATAACTGTGCGTGAAATCACGTTTCGTCATTTTGAGCTCTAGATAGCGCACGGAAACCAAGTGCATTCCAACACTGAGGTGAGTTAGAAGGTCATGACATTTAATCAGTGTGATTCATAAGTAGTGGTTGGTGCTCAGTGTGAAGTGTGGCTCGAAAATCCACAGGTTCTTAGTTCGATACTGAGGTGACAAGAATTGTTTTTTTTTTTCGAATATTATTAAGTCGCATAAGATGATATATTACGTCGCAATAGTGCACACCGTGCATCGCATAAGATATCGCCTGAAGTCATATGGCGTTATTATTTTTCCGTCAATGCACGTATAGCGCCTCCACTTTTGTACGCAAAAGGCACTTTTACTGCATCTTATGCGACGTAACTTTACCGCATAAAAGTACGTATAACATGAACATAAACTTCATTATACGTGTAAATTGGTTGTCTGGGCGGTTTGACTTTCTATTCTGCAGAGTTGTAACTTGTTCTGTAGCTTAGTTGATTAAAGCGCCGGACAAAATCTGCATGTTGCTCCGTCGTATGATGGTCTGGTGACAGCGCTAGATAGCCGCTCGGAAGAGGACATCTCCCTCAATGCTGTCAACGAGTTCAACCGCCCCACCTCGAGCGAAAGGACATGACAGTGAAAGTGGAAAAGGCGATGCGATCCGCAGAGGGCAGGCCACGAAACGAAACTCGCACCTGCCATTACTGGAAGAAGGCTGGACTGGACACCTGAAGTGGAATTGCCGGAAGTTGCTGGCAGACCAGCAGAAGAAGGACGGGCATTCTGCGAAGGCGGAATCGGACAGGAATGCGAAGGCAAATGCTGCACAGAACGATGCGAAAGGTGTTGCGTTCACGGTTGCGCACGCGACCCATAGCAGCTGGGTCATCTACAGCGGTGCGAGCACCCACATGACCAACGAGAAATCGTTCTTCCGATCCTTGAAGCAGTTCGCTGGTGGTTTTATCACACTGACGGATGGCAGATCGACGTCAACGAGGTGCTCTTTCGACGGACCTCATTTCCGTGAGTAAGCTCTCCCAAAAAGGCTTCAAAGTGAGTTTTGATACGGATAGGTATGATATTGTTGGCGGTACCGTTGTCGCTACTGGGGGTCGCCACAGCGGGTTGTACTGCCTGCGAACTGCAGAGGCGTCAATGGCTGCAACCGAGGGGCAACATAGGTGAATTGCCAGCATCAACGGCATAGACGGCACGGACACAGCGACTGGGTTGCTGCGGATAGAATCGACAAGAAGGATTCAGCTACAGGTATGAAAGTGAGTGATTGCGGTTTACAACAAGTGTTCGAGTGCTGCATGGAGAGCAAGTCGGCTGATCCTGATGGTATATGCAGACTACCTTCAGGTAGCTTCTTCGGACGAAGGCGAGCTAGCGAAGATCTATGAAGAGTCGCGACTGGATCTCAAGTTGACGTGTCTCGGGAGGTACGCCACTACCTCGGCGTAGAGGTTCAACACGTCGGCGGTGTCTACAAACTGAGTCTTCTCAACTACATCGAGAAGCTAATTACCGTATTCGGGATGGAGAAGTGCAAGGCAGCCAAGTCGCCGATGGACGCCGGCTACTTGAAGGGAAGGTGGCTGATACCGGAGAAGTGTTCAAGGACCCAACTGTAGAGAATGAGAATAATAGCAAGGAATGCCAAACATTTCTTGTTTGGTGATGTAAATAGGTTATCAGGATTATAAAAATAGTGAGTAGGCTATGATTTTGTTCAGAGACAGTTTTGTGACAGAAATTGCAGAAGATAGACGTAAAAAAAAAATTTGAAAAAAAAGAACGGAAAAATCGTTTTATCTAATCCGGACGCAAGCCTTCTGAATCCCTAATTTCACGGACTTCGGGATTGTCCGCTAGGTCACGACATGGCGCAAAAGCTCCCGCGACAAAAGAAGAAGAATTTGAAGCTTTTGGAAGAAACCTGGAATTAAACTGTTGCTATGGAGAGGAGGTACCGCAACGAGAATAGACCAGGCAAATCAAGAGATGTCCTGTTGGGAAATAGCTGCCTACACATCGACGATTCTGAGATGCTACCAGGTGCAAAGACTTGCTTATCGAAAGCTGGATGGAGTACATAGGACAAGGACCATCTTAATGTGATAAGTATGAACATAAATGTTGAAAATCATCCGCTAAATTAACGAAAAAACTGTGCAATTGAGTCCAGCCGGCGTGTAATTTGAATGCTCAAAAATAGCCTTGTCTTAATCGAATTAGAAAATAATACTTTGCTTGACAATTTTGCATGCCTGAACGATACCGCATGCTGGACTCTTCTGACTCGTTGCGCATCGGAAATTCTTCTAACCTGATCAATAGAAACGGCCGCGACTTCCCGAACGCTTGAATGAGTTTTCGCATACATTTCCTCGTAGATACTATCTATCTCGACAGCTCTCATCTTGTCCAGATAATAAGCAACAGATTCGCCCTTTCTAAAGATGTTCCTACTAATTTCTCGTATCTTTGAATCGTTGGCATGTGATTGGAGCGTGTAAAAAATTGAACTTTTAACGTACCGTCTCCAATGAAAAATTGCTTGTCTGCGTAGTGTTCTATACGCACTTTAATTTATGTTCAACCATTTCAATATAGGCCATTTTGGACCACACTGTGCGGGATTTGTGCACAAAGTTTTTAAGTATGTATTTAAAAAAACAAAATCACGACCACAAAAACTGCGTTATGTATTCACAAAGTTGTTGATTTTACTTATCAAATGCGTTATTTGTGAAGGCTGTTTTAGCAGGTTTGGAAATGGGTTCTTATTTTAAGCAATTAAAATTGCACAGTTCACAATCTTTAATTTGAATAAAAAACTAAATTGGATACTAAATGTTCACTAGGGTAATATGTAACATATCTAGTTAATATTTTTTTCTAGAAAAGCAAAAAACTATGGCTTCTTAAATAGTGAGCGAGATTGCTTGAAGCTGATGTGGAAATGTAGGTTAATGGAAATGTTGTTTTGTATTTCAGAAAATTATGGAGCATTTTAAAAATTGAGTTTATACTACATAATTATCAGAACCGTTATAAAATCTTGAAATGAGTATGTATTGAAAAATGTTGAGTGGTTTACTGGATAAGGAGCACTTATAAGATTAGGTTGACTCATTGAATTTTGGCTTTAATAATGAATGCATTCAAAATCTCTGATTTGGTTGACAAATTGTTTTTTGGGCTTAATAATGGGTTCACAGAATAACGTTAGTTGATTAGCAGAAATATTGCCTCCACAAAGAATTCATTGAAACCTGAGTTGATTAATGCCAAAGTAATACGTGCAACAAAAATGAAAATGATGGAAATGGAATAAAAATGGAAATGATTTTAAGGTAGTTATGCTGTGATCTAAAACACGATAAACAATATTTAAACTTATTCAAAATCTGTTGTTTTTAGCATACTTATGCTGTCCATTTTCGCATAACAGTAGCATTGGACTGAAGTGGGCGTTAGCGAGAATGGGACCTTGCAACTTCTGTTAGTATGTGAAAAAAATCTCCCATAAATTTGGAATTAGCCATTTAGGATTACCTCTTGTATGCTATGTTTAATTAAACTGAAATATGATTGAGAACACGCTTTAGCTCTAGTCTCTTGTCCCAGTTTGTCCCAGTGTAGTCGTAAGTATGCATGCATGTAGTTTTATGATCATTCTCGCGTGTTGAGTTACCAGCAAAAAAAAAACAAAAAAATAGAATGGTACAAGTATGCAGTATGTGTAATATGGTTATAATAATTGACAAATTCGAAACGAACGTCTAATTTAAAACACAATAAAAAATATCAAAAATCGTCAAATTTGAAAAATGCGCTTGGTCAAACCACATATTAATTGCTCATCAGACTAAGTTAGGTGTCGAATTGGGCATAACCAGTGAGTCATATGGTCGGCGTTAAATCAGGGGACCAAGTAACAAAATTGAAGAAAATGAGATTTTTAAGGCATTTGATCAAGAATTATATTAGCTACATGGAACATCTACCCGATTTTTATTATGTTAAAATTTACGAAAATTATAATACAACCTTATTTTGGTTTAACTGAAAAAATTGATAATAGTGTGCTGCCAGAGTGGATGTTTGATATCAAGAAAATTGAAAAATATGTTGTTGTTCAAATCCAATAATCAAAATAATTCATCATCAAAATGAAATAAGTTTCCGAATAAGATGACTCCGTAACGCATTTTCTAATGATTATAGATCAAGTAAGCACGTATAAATCCATTTTATTCGTTTATCTTTCGTATTTTACAGATCATTCTGTTGAAGCATATTGCGGCATTTTGCGTGCAGACAGAGTGGACCAAGTGCAATCAATTACTTAACAATCGCTTGGTTTTGAGCTTAATTTGACGTTTTTTCGCGTTCAGTACAGAAGGATGCTCTGATGGATAGTTATCAGGATTTATGAAAAATTTCACGAACATTTACTCAAATTTTACAGAGTTATAAACTTTGAATTCGTTTATCTCGAAATTACTAAAAAGACACATGGTCCTCTCTGACTTAACGGCAACCATATATTCCACAAATAAAGGTCATATTTTTTAAATTTTATCGTATTGTTACTCGAAATATTATCAAGATTGCGTTATAAGCTCTTTAAAAATTTGATTGTACTTATCAAATATGTACGTTGTTTATGGAGGTTTTGTCAAATTTTGGAAAAGGATTTAAGATATGAGATTCATTCATTTATGGTTTCTTGAAAACAAACTCGCTTGAGTGTTGACATTATTCTAAAAAGTCTGATTTTATGATTGAAAATATCATTATCAACACTGTTGTCGTTACGTGAAATGGTTAACTGCTAAAGCGCATTCTTAAACCCGAATAGGTTAATAAGTGAACTTGACTTCAGTAAAAAATGTTTTGAAGAACTGTGAATGGGTTGATTGATAAGAAGCATTTTGTACTCATTGAATAAATTATAATATTTCAAGATTTTTAAAGATTGAGAATGCCAGTTAAAATTAAAGTATTACATTTGAGTAGGCTAACTAATTGAGTTCTGACTAAAATTGATTAATTTCCATTCCTCATATGACCAATACGTGTAAAATACTGAACTTGTGTACAGATATTCACGATTAACATAGAGCCACATACAGCATATTGTTTAGCTTAATTTTTCAATATATTTGTGCAAAGAAAAATTTAACACATAAAAGAGACTATTAGTGCCGAGATTCGTGCATAGGAACTGACAATGTCGAATGCAATTCCTGGCCAATTAGGTGTTGAGTGGGTCACAATCAGTAAGTCAATTATTATTTATATCTTCGATAGAAGTTAGTTACGTATTGAAACCATTGAAAAAACGTTCCGCGTGAGGCCTATTTTTTACTTTGCATTTAAGTAGTAAAGTGGACGATTGATTCGATCAAGTATAGCATTCTAAACTCTTGCATTGAAATTGTAGCGACTTGTTAAAGTCCGTGGGTAACTCGCTCCATAGATTGAACAACGGATTCATAAAAGGAAACCTCTGAGTTGGTTGATTAGTAGAATCTTGGCCTCAATGAATGATGCATTAAAAACCTCTGAGTTGGTTGCACTTGGTATTTTGGTTACAACTTGAACGCAATAACGAATTCATAGAATAACCTCTGAGTTGGTTAGTATGTCACTTCTTGAACTCAACCTCTGTGTTGGTTGATAAGTTCAATCCTGGCTTCTATGAAATGCGAAAACCTCTGAGTGGGTTTGTAAGTCGCATATTGGACTCAATAACGGATTCATAGAGCAACCTCTGAGTTGGTTGATTATTAGAATCCTGGCCTCAATAAAAGATGCACCGAAAACCTCTGAGTTGGTTGATGAGTCGCATTCTGGACTCAATAACGGTTTCAAAGAACAACCTCTGTGTTGGCTGAATACTAGAATACTGGCCTCAATTAAGGATGCATTGAACCTCTGAGTTGGTTGGTAAATCGCATCTTGGACTCAACAATCCTGGCGGCTGGCACAAAAAAGGGACTAACAGATAAACACCAGATGAACAGGAGCGGAATTTGACAGGACAACAGGTTGAACAGCGACAAAACCGAGCGTGATCTTCAGTAGCAAATAACTGCCTTCATTCAAGTACACAAAGAAGAAGCATGAAATCACCGCAGAAACTATCAATACTGCCTTCAAGAATGCTGCATATCGAAGACTTTTTAAGCATGTTGTCATTGTGATAAGTATATGAATACGATATGTATGAACATCGTTTTAATCATTTTTTTCTGTTATTTATTTGCAAATCAAATATTTATTAACATGATATTCTTTTTCAGTGCAGAAACTGATGACAGAGATAACATAATGAATTCGTCATGGACACATTTTATAAGATACCATTGCTTGCTGCTGGAAGAATTAAAAACATGAAAGAAAATGTGGAAAATCACAATTTTGTATTTGTAAAAAACATATTGTAAATAATATGGTTAAGAGTAGACAAGAGAGGCAATGTAGAGAATGATAATAATAGCAAGGAATGCCAAACATTTCTTGTTTGGTGATGTAAATAGGTTAACAGGATTATAAAAATAGTGAGTAGGCTATGATTTTGTTCAGAGACAGTTTTGTGACAGAAATTGCAGAAGATAGACGTAAAAAATAAAATTTGAAAAAAAAGAACGGAAAAATCGTTTTATCTAATCCGGACGCAAGCCTTCTGAATCCCTAATTTCACGGACTTCGGGATTGTCCGCTAGGTCACGACACCAACGTCGTACCGTAGCCTAGTAGGTGGACTCCTGTAATTAGCAGTCGTGCAAGGTCAGACATTGCAGCAACCACTGCGATCCTTGGGCGAAAGTTCAACGAACCTCGGGAGTGCGATTGGACAGCAGCAGCAGAGCGGGCACTCCGCTACTTGGAAGCGACCAAGTTCCTTCGACTGCAATTGGGAGGAGACAACAAGCATGTCCGACGCAGACTGGGTGGGAGACGCCGGCATCAGACGTTTCACGTCCGGAATAGTCTTCCAATTCGGAGGCGGGACAAGCCGCCACCAATCAAGCGTTATTCCATCTTTCATGGAGGCAGAATAACTGACCCTCAACGAGGCGTGCCAAGAAGCTCTGTGCAAATGCTCCGTGACTTGGGAAAAGCGCAATACGAGCCCATACGCGTAAAGGAGGACAACCAGGGGTGCTTGTCGTTATTGCGGTCCGAGAGGAAGAGTCGTCGAACCAATCACATGGACAAACGCGAGCGGTTTGTGCAGGAGTTATGCGAAAAGTGCGAAATACGATTGGAGTACTGCCCCACCGATCGTAGATGTTATGCAAATGTTATGACAAAGCTGCTTGGACCAAAAAAACATCATGAATTTACGAAACAGATCGGTTTGATGCAGGACAAGGGATGAGTTATCTTTGAGGGGGAGTGTCAAATGGGCAATACATACCCCATTTATAATTACCATAATTACCCTTGGTTTAATTTCGACTAGCCTAGCTCTATCATTCTAACACATTTTGATCCCTTGTTGACGTTTAGTCAGTTCAACAAAACAAAACAGTTGTCAAACCTGATCGCTAAATAAAACTCATTTTGTAGTTTTCAATCCACGCGTTAGTTTTTCCTCATCAATTTCTTCTAGGTTTCCAACGGATATTTGTTTTGGGGTTTCTTCAATAGTATTTTTTTTTCGTACATTTCTCAAGGAACCACCTCTGCAATTCCTTCACACATTTCGCCTGGGATTCCTCCAAAAAAATCATCTCAGAGGGATTTATTTCTCAAGGAGATCCTTTCGAGCTCTTTACTGGTGTTCTTTTTTCTGAGATTTCTCCTGATTATTTTTCTGGTATTCCTCCAGTTGATCATTCATGAGAACTTTTTGACTATCATTCTAAGATTTCAAAAGTAATCTTTTGAGACATACTAGAAAGCACTACGTAACGAATTTCAGAAACATTTTCAGGAGAAATCCCTCAAAAAAAAACCTCATTAGGAACCCCAGAAGAAATTCATTGCAAAGTATGAAGAAAAGTATAAACAATTCACGGTGTGTCTGGTAGAACAAAATTATTAAAAAAAAAATAGGTATCGCTAAGACACCCACCAAATGAAAGCTAAAGGTCCCCCCTTTCATTTGAGGCTAAAACAAGAAAGTTCTATCGGCGGTCCTAGAACATTTTTTTTTCTTTCAAAAATTTATTACTATGAGACGCATTTTCTTCCTTGCCACCTTGAGTGTAACCTAATGAGCTCGTATAAGGTCGCTCATTAGTAACGTATCATACTAATAGAGTAAACGAGTAAAAACATAGAGTAAACGAGTAAAAACAGTAAATTTTTTTATACAAAATGTTGCCCATACTAGTGTAAAAAAATATTTAAGAGAGTTGTAATAGAATTTTGCCAATATTTAGGTATGTGTGTTAACCATCTTCTCCTTATTGACATGTAGACATTGGCGTAAATAGGGGGTGGCCAGGGGGGGCCTGGCCCCCTCCAGAATAATTCATTTCGGAAAAAAAATCACGCGATTCAGGCGAAAAGTATCTTTTCAGTATAAAAAATCTATATCGACATGGCCTTGGCCCCCCCTAGAGCTATGACCTAGTTACGCCAATGCATGTAGAAGAAGTTATTTCGACTGCCTCGTTTTTATCGACAGTACCTCAGGTTCAAAAAAATTTACAGTCATAGTAGGCCATGATTTGGATGTCAATAAAAATAGAACAAAGTAGCTCGGATAAAATGACCACGTGCCGACTGTCGAGTCCGGTATTCGTTCATGTTGTGTTCCTTTCTGGTACTTGTAATAGCATTTAACATTTTTCGCGAATTAGAAGGATTGCTGTGTGGTATATAATTAGGTATTGAATCATAAAAAATATAAGAAATTAAATTTCAACATGGCTTTGCTCCAAGCTTTTAGAGAAACAACTACGACATGAAATCATAAAGTTACGATGAAAATCGTACCAAGGCTAGTACCAAGGTGTGCGTGCTGTGGTCGAAGAAGCTTTTTCTGTAACCATTAATATCATTGAAGGTAGTTGATGTTCACTGATTTAGATATTTGTTTTATATGGTTGAGCATACAAATAATAGACAGAATAAATCAGAAAAGTCTCAACTTGTTTTTATTTGTATTTGCAGGTTATTGATATTATTGAACAATATTTTGTGAAATATACCAGATGTAGAAGTTGGTATTATCCCACGATAATATATCGCAATTATTCATTTAAAGTTTATTTGTTCAAAGATGAGATCATACCCTTTAGAATTACTCTCTTTAAGTATAAATATAATTTAAATCTTCTACGCGGAGCATCGATATTTGCTGTAATTGTGAAACATGTAGTACTGCAAGAACTACAGTTTCTCCTTAATTAACGGGCAAACGCAGCAGACTTAGCACTACTACCGATGATGCAAAAAGATAGTGCTCGTTGCAATTCTGCTAAAGATGCTAAAAGGAGATTTAATATTTGCATTGACAATGCAATCACTGTACTCCATTCTCCTGCAGCAATACAGTGAATACATTCTTAGAATATTATGAAAAAGTATCTATTTCACCAATAAACTAAATAAAACAACACAATTTTTATTTCAGTTTTGCTCCATTATTGTAGGCCCACCAATCTAATTGTAGGCCCCATAAGAAGCACACGCGTTTTAAAGATTAGATTCCAGAAAATATTAAGTTGCGGTCATCTTAGGATTCTGGAAAGTGTATGTCGTCTTGTAATTAATTGTAGTATAACATGTTCAGTTTGCAGTTTTAGTCAATTCGTGGTACTTGGAAGACACAGCCATTCCCTTATATCCCAGACAGGAAGACGTAACTCTTAGAGAAAATTCATTTTTTTTCAACTCGGATATTTTTAGCTGTTTTTTTATGAACACGCTTCCACCTATAGAGGTAATCACGTTCAAATGTATGCGTGCCTTTTTTGTAGATGTAGTTGTGAAACTGCGAGGAAAATATTTGCACTCTTGCCCCGGACGTTAGTTTTATCATTATTTACCCGTTTTACCCAATTCGATTGGGTAATATTTGCATATGCAATCTGAATAGCCTTTCAATCAGCGTGCACTTTTGTGTGAGGAAAAATTTGCGCTAGTGTTCGTGTGTTGAAATGTCACTTATCTCTATTGGTAGAACCGCGTGAGACACTGTCGGCCATGATGGATTGGGATTTGACGTTTGCCTAACACGCTCACTACTATACATATCATCGTTTGTATCATTCAGCAACGTGTACATTCGCAAACATCAAAGCGATCGAACATTGGCACCTCTGGTGAAAGGATCGCGGAAATCAAACGAAATTTGAATTCATCGTTTAATACATGTGCCAAGCCCTGTGAAAGAGTGTTACGTCTGTTTGTCTGTGCTTGTATCGTGCATTGCTCAATATAGAAAATAATAAAATTCGTCAAATAATTGAAATTTTTGTCAAATTCACGCTATAAGGAGGAACACGGTGATATAATAATAATTACCAGTATTAGAGCATGACGCGGTACACATGTAAATTTAAATTTGATGATTTCATCATCTCCACCTGCTTGAAACTATTACAATTTTTCATGCATTACTGCCCATAACCACGAGACTGACTACTGTTTATTGGATTCTTTTATTCACTTGGGACTATTATGCTTTTTTGGGAAGTGTAATAAACATCATATAAAAAATTTTACGTCGGAAAGCCATGTTGGCAATGGATAAACTGTTTTTCGTTGTTACTTAGTACTTTGAGAAAATACGAAAAAATATCATACTATTTCAAAAAAAAAATGTTCTAGTCCCGCCGATAGAACTTTCTCATTTAAGGCTCAAATGAAAGGTGGGACCCTTAGCTTTCGTTTGGTGGATATTTTAGCGATACCGATTTTTTTAAAAATAATGTTGTCCACCAGACACCCGAGTAGCACACATGTTCTACATAGGTCTATGAAACTCTTATATGACCAAATTCAGTCATATAGGAGTTACATAAACTTGTATAGAACTTGTGTGCTACTAGGGCACACCGTGAATTCTTGATGATTCCCAGATAGTTTTTAAGGAATGTCAGAACTCTAGAATGAATGCCAGAGAATATACCAAATGATACTCTATACAATACTGTTATTCCTTCTTTTGTGAGAAATGTTTATCGGTCGTACCATTGTGACCATGGACAACGGTCTATTGTCTTTGGTGCAAACAGTTATTGATGGCCGCAATCCACCCACACACATCGATACCGTTATCAGAAAGATTTATCTTCCCACTGTCTCTGTCTGTGGATATCGATATGCGTGAGTGGATCGAGATAGATCCTACAACGACAGAAACATGTTTGTTTACCAAAACGAGCTAGACCCTTTTGACATGTTAAAGCCGATGTGTACGACGCCTTTTCAAATATACGGGCCTACTGTGATTAACAGCTGCTTGAGAATAAACGTCTCAAACGTACAAATTACAAAAGCAAAACTTTTAGCGATAGTGTAATGGTGTCAAAATGGTGTAATTTTGATTTTGTTCTTGCTGAATTGTAACAAGCATCCAGCTTTCCACGCTCGCCATAATGGCGGATGCCATAAAAAGTTTAACAAGAACTGTGCCCAAAACACTGAACTGAAAATCTCAGCAAGCTTTGGTTTCTAAAAATAACCGTTTTGTTATTTCAGGTTATTTGGTACTAATAAAATTTAATTCTTATTTTAGGAAATGCCACATGAGACAAGTTATTCGCATGTATTATTTATGCTTGAACAGGAAACGGAAACGCTACTTGGTATTCACGGATGCAATTGTGTATTGTGACCCTCTTGGTGCTTATCGGTTTCGGCAAAAATCGGTCGGTTATCAAATACTACCCCTTACTGTCCTGCTTCCGGCCTCGAAACCTCAATGCAATTGGTTTTATACCAACATTCAATCCATTTTCTAAATACCCACCATTGAATTTCAAATAAACTAACAGAATTTTTGAAGACATGAACCCAAGAGGTTGATGCCTCGGGAAAGAATTTCGAGATGAGGAAGTAGTTTTTTCTGAAAACTGTTGGTAAAGAGTATTATTCATTTATTTGCTATTCTTTAATATGTCCTAACGTCCACGGAACCTCCCCAAGGGCTCCATCTATTTTTGTACGTTTTTATTGCTCTCTGCAAAGTAACGTCGTGAACCGTCCAGTTAGATAGGAATTGACACGTGAGTAGGTGGTTTTGAGCCGATGACATTTTGAGAACCAATAACAAACTGATTACTACACGAACTTGTGTAAATTTTTGGAGTAGATGCATCACGGACCTCAGTGGAGCAGCTAGGTCTTGTTATCTCGTGCAAGCAGTAGCATTGGGCCACCGGGTCTTATGATTGATAGGTCGATCAGGCATCAGGAATACCCATACGCAATTACTTCCGAAATGTAGCGGACTGTTAGAGAACCTGATAGAACTGGGGTTGATACAAATAGCAAGTGTTTATTGATTTAGGTTTGCATTTCCAGTGAGATTTTTTCGGATCACAGAGCCAAGAAGTGGTCACGATATAGTTGAAAATGGACGTTGCTGGACGGGAACTATGAAAAAATGAAGACGTTGAACATGAGCGGATTGATCTCAAGTCCGAGAGAATTCTTCATGTAGCGAATCCGTTTTGCTTTCAAGGATTATAAATAGCATATGCGAATAACTTGTCTCATGCGGCTTTTTCTAAAATAAGAATTGCATTTATTAGAAATAACCTTAAATAACTAAATTTGGAGAAAAAAGTGAAAATGACAAACCCATCCTTGACAGCAAACAACAAAACGGTCCTTTCTAGAAACCAAAGCTTGCTGAGAATATTTTTTTCTAATTTCAGTTCAGTGTTTCGGGCACAGTTCTTGTCAAACTTTTTATGGCATCCGCCATTATGGCGAGCGTGGAAAGCTGGATAAACAGAAAAGATGAGATTTGTACATCTAAAATCGTAAATAGGTGCGGCCATTGTGGCGGCCATCTTAAGATTCTTTCGAGTTTCTCCTTAAAGATGAATCACATGCGGTTGCATTTTTTTTTTCACTCTCTAAGTAAACCCATTTGTAATCAACCTTACAAACCCACTGTAGCACATTCTACGTTATGATAACAAGAGCAAACGTGAATTATAACGAATTTCGCACATTAAGGCAAAACATGACATATTCATACAACATTTTCTTGTGTTCTGTGCTGTGCGTACTCTTATCAGCTGAACCGCAAAATCGGAAACATTTAGCTGTCTGATTAGTTTCAGTTTAACTCCTAGTTCATTGTCAATCGGAAACAAATGTGATTGAACAAGAAAATGGAATTCCTGTCAGTTTTCGCATTACTGTTGATTGTTGGAGGAAGTTTCTCTGAAACAGACAGTAAGTTGTTGCACTATTCAGAGTACGGAACTATTTCATTCAACGTCACACCTATTTTCAGCTTTTGACAATGCTTCGACCCAATTCTCGCTTAACTTTTTCCGAGCGGCATACAATCTGAATCCAAGTAGGAACTGCGTCGTGTCACCCATTGCCATTCAGCACACGCTTGCTATGTTGCAACATGCAGCCAAACGAAACGAATCAAGCCATTTACAAAGCCTGCTGGGATTCCCAGGATCAACTAGCTCTCCATCGCCAACTAAGCTGAACAACAATGCCCTGGAGATGATCACCAAGGTGTTCCACTCGCAGGTCGAACTCAATCCCAATCTGCTGCCGGTTCTTCAAGCAGAGTACTCCGTAGACGTTCAGGTAGCCGATTTCAGTCGTCCGGAACAGGTGGTGAGTTCTGTGAATAGATGGGCTTCCCGCTTCACCAACGGATTGGTGGGAGATGTTTTCAACGGAGCCGGTTATTCCAGAGACGCTAATCTCATGATAATCAACACTGTTACGCTGAACGCTTCCTGGGAACACCCGTTTTATACGAGCAGTTTGCAGAAAAGTGACTTTCAGTTCCTGAACGGAGTCAGAAAAGTTGATATGATGCGAACTTACAAGGGCTTTCGGTATTGTGAAATCGATGATCTTCGGATAGTGGAGCTTGCCTATAAGAAAACCGCCGACCTCTCTATGCTGATCATCAAGTCTGATTCTCAGCCTTTGGAGAAGGTCGTTGAGAGATTAGATTTGGAAATGTATCGATCGATCGATGAACGACTGTACGAAGATCGATTTAAGCTGACCATTCCCAAGTTTACAATCAGTCGAGGCATCGGAGCAAAGTGGATTTTGAAAGCCATGGGCCTGAACGATGTTTTCGGAAAGGATGCGTTCAATGTGTTTGTTGGATTCAGCAGTCGTTTGGCGAACGTATATCAAGCGTTGAGGTTCGATATCGACGAGAATGGGACACGTGCTGCAGCTGGAACGTACTCTGACAAATGGATGCGAGTCGGAACGGATTCGAAATATGTTGTTGATGGACCATTTATTTTTGTAATTCGCAAGGATTCAACCAAGGAAATTGTATTTATAGGTCATTATTCAAGCTATGTAGAATAAAGCATCTGGAAATGTTGTGTACAAGCAATTCAGAATCAATAGTATTCATTTGTAGTTAACCATTGAGAATGTCGACGAAGTTTTTACACTCTTTCAATCACACTCATCTTTTTATGTTGGAAATCATTGAGCCATTTATTGCCGGTATATCACTTGTGCTTTCATTATGCACTATTGATACCCAACGGGTGGATCATCGCATTTTTGCAAATCTGCCAGTCCCATCGCTGCATCCGGCGGCGCTTTTAGATAGTGACCAACCAGAACCGGTACCACTTCACTTCGATCGAAAATTACAAACATGAACGGTTGATTTGCCGTGAATAGCTTGTCCTGCTGTTTGTCGGGAAATTTTTGACCTGAAAAAGTCCTAGAGTATTGAACAAATCGCCAGTACCAACCTAGATCAAAATCTACCTTGTATTTCTCCATCGCCTGACATATTTATCTCCATCTTCTGGACAATTTCGCCAAGAGCAACATCCTGACCCTGTTCGAACACCTTGAACACCCCCTGATTGAATGGCGTCTTCATTCCCATAGATTCCAGCAGCTGTCTTCCGGGCACCGTAGTTTTCAATCCGAATTGAGGTAGACGAACTGTAGTCTTGGTTGGCATTAGCTTCGATACGACTTCTTTGAAACGCGACTGATTCATCGAATTGACAAGAGAATCAACCCCTCCATTCAAAGGCATCATCAGGAGGCAGGACAGCGGACTCTTGTCATGATAAGGCAACTCCACAGCTTGAATGTTCAGCTCCGGAAAGTATCCATACTTAAACACTTCTTCGAAATACAAAAACTTGGTCAGTTTCTTGTCATCTTTACTAGCGTAGAAATTACAAGTCGCCGTAAACTCTTCCTGAGACTTATACTTCCACAAACCATCAAACTGCCACGAATCGATCGCGAAAAACTTCCAATTCGGGTTGATGTCCGTATCGGCGAGGTAATTCAGCACGGAGTTGTTGGTGATTTTCTTCAACGCATCGTTCACAACCTGTCCCATTCTCTGACCATCGGACGGTTGAAGATATCCTGTATAGACCACACAGTAGTTGATAATGCTGTCGAAAATGGACGAAGCTTTTTCATTCCCGATTGCCACTGCCATGGCCGTCCTGTTGAGCTGTTTGGCGTTTGCATATCGCAACCACTGGTCAACGTACGGCCGATGATCTTGACCGGATGGTTGTTGGTTGGGTACGATGTTCAACACACTGTTCAGCTCCTGCTGGAGGTTTGTACCAACCCCAGCGGAAAAGAGCTTAACACCCTGGAAGCATGAGAATAGCCGACGCAGCGAATACGGTGACATGACGAAGTTTTCCTTGTAATCGGCGGAAACCTGTTGAAACTTTGTTAAGTAGGTGGTAATTATACAACATATAAAAGTATTACCTTCTTGAATGCAGTCCACGTGAACTCGTTATGGGTGTCATCGCTCACAGGAGGAGTAGATGTAGACTGGATTCTAATTGAAGACACGAAGAAAACTGAAAGGACAGCAAAGACCAACGGATTCATGTTTGATCCGTTTAGAGCCTAATCCTAGTGAGTGGTGTCACCGCAGAAAGATAAATCATCTTGCAATCAAATGAGGCTTATTTATAAGCTTATGTAGTGGAAGCGATACTTTTTTTATTTGATCAACTGTTACAATATATCATGATGAGAACATATGTGATACGTCATAGCCGTATAGAGAGATGAACTACTGCAATTGCTTTCTGCAATCAACTGCAATATGCAATATCATTCCGTAATCTGTTCAGTAGAATAAGGTCAACAACCATGGGCGTAGCCAGAGGGGGACAGGGGGGGGCGTGCCCCCCCCATCCTGGCAGCCAGATTTATTTTTTTGAATCGAGCCAACTTAAAGATTATTTATAAATTAAGTTCCAGAAAAAATATCACAAAAAATAAACTACTCTAATAATTAAGGTTTTTATCCACAATTATCAAACATTTTTTACTCGAGAACCACAGGACATTTCCCCAAGTATTTCTTCAAGAGAACCACTTCAATCTTATCATAGAATCTTACCAAAAAACAAGCTTGGTTGAATGGCTAAATTTTGTGATGTTTATTCATGAAATACAAAAACAGCATGCCAAATTTTCCAGATATACCGGAACCGGTTCCGGTACGACTTTGTAGAACAATATGCTGCTATAGAGTGTAGCTATGTGCTGCTACTACACGAATTTTCATTAGAATTCAATTCAAACAAATGTCATGCTAAGAGCATAATACCTGAGATTTCTTTAGGATTTTTTTCAAGGACACCTTCAGAAATTCCTTTAGGCATTTATTCAGGAACTTCTCAGGGATTCTTTCAGAAATTCCACATGGGATTTCTCCAGGAGCTTCTCCTTCGTGAATTCTTCCATGGGCAATGGGCATCTTGCAGGGTTCCAACAGTGATGGTTTTTGGGTTTGTTCCAAGAAAGAACTCATCCCACGATTGCTTCTGATTTTTTTACAAATACTTCTGTAAGGATGTACCGACGAATTTCTCCAGGAATTTTTCCATAGCTTCCATCAGTGATTGCTTCAGAGATTTTTTCAAGAATTCCTCTACGTATTTCACCAGACATTCTTCCGAGAATTTCTCCTGGGATATATATAGAGGTTTGTCCAGTGATTGATCCAGTGCTTTTTTTATTATTCCTCCAGGAATTTCTCCAAGGATCCCCGTCAACAGAAATTTCTTTTTATATTTCTGTAAATGTTTCTTCAGAGATTTCTCTATATATTCCTTCAAGAATTCCATTAGTGATTGCTCCAATAATTCAATCTGGAATAATTCGAAGTATTTCAGCAGGAATACAAGAATTTTACCAGAGGTTAGCTAAAAAAAATCAAAAAAATAATCCAGGAGTTCCTTAAAATATTGCACAAAACATTATTTTGGGAGTCCATCCAAAGGTTCCAAAAATAATACGTCCAAAAATTATTGCAGACATGTATTTCCCAAATTTTTTTTCCCTACGGAAATTCTTCCTGGAATTTGTTGAGAAAGCTTTCCTGGTATTTCCTAACGAATTCCTCATGGGTTTTTTTTTTCAGACATTCCTCCAGATTTACCTTCAAGCATTCCTCCAGGGATTATTTTAAAAATTCCTCCAAGGATCGCCCCAGGAACACTTTTTAGAATTCCTTCAGGAGTTCCTCTTGCAATTTTCTCTGGCGAACTCCTCCAGGAATTAATCCAGCAATTCCTACAGTGACTGTTTAGGGATTCCCTTAGGAATGCCTCTAGGAATCGCTTCCGGGATTCCGAGGATTCCACCTGCATTTTCGCCAGGAATTGTTCCAGGCGTTCCTCTGGGAATTTCTGCAAGGATTCTCCTTAAAACTCATCTAGAGATTCCTTCAGAAATGCCTGTAGAGATTCATCCAGGAATTCCTCCAGGAGTATTTCTGAGATTTCTCCGTTAATCCCTACAGGCATTCCTCTAGGATATCCTCCAGGGATTCCTTCAAGAAACTCTGCAGGGCTTTACTCGGGAATTACTTCTGCGATTCTTTCTGGAACAACTTATTTTGAAAATTCCTCTAAAGATTCTCCCAGGAACTCTTCTTAGAATTCCTTCAGGAATTCCTTTTTGTATTATTTAAGGAGATCTTCCAGAAATTAATTAGTACTTTATCAAGGAACTGTTTAGGGATTCCCTTAGGCATTCCATTTGAAATTGCTTTCTTCATTCTTTCTGGAGTTTCTTCAGGAACTCTTCTAAGGATTGCTTCACACTTTCTACAAGAATTCCATCTGCGATTTCTTCTGAAATTATTCCTGGTATTCCTCACTAGAATCATCCACGAAATTCTTCATTCCTTATTTCTTCATTTCTCTGGGAATTCCTGCTGGAATTTCTCTAAAAATTCCTCCATGCATTCCTCCAGAGATTCCCCCAATAAATTATTATTATTATTATTAATATTTATTAAAGACACTTTACCACTTATGTGGCATTCGTGTCTGGCCCAATAAATGCTTCCAGGATTCTTCCAAGAATTAGACCAGGAGTTCCTACAGAAATTCATCCGGGAAATCTTCAAGGAATTGCTCCAAGGATTTTTTTTTCAGAGACTCCTACAGGAATGCCTCCAAATTTTTTTCCAGGAATTGCTTCAAAGAATTCTCCAAGAATTCCACCAGTAATACTACTAGGTATTCTTCCAGGAAGGTTTCCAGGCATTCTTTCATGGTTTTTCCCTTGGATTCTTGTAGAGATTTCTCCAGGATTTTTTTTAGCTATTCCTCCAGGAAGTCCACCAGATTCAGGAATTGCTTTATTGACTCCTCTAGAAATTCCTCCAAATTCTTCCAGGAGTTTCTACTGGGATTGCTTCAAGAATTCTACGTGGGATTCCTTCAGAAATCCATTCCTCCAGGATTTTATCCAGGAATTTCTGCAGGAACACCTCTAGGAAATTCTCCAGGAATTACCTCAAGAATTTCTTCAGGAATTCCTCCAACAATTTCTCTAAGATTTGATCAAGGAATTGCTTCTAGGCATCCTTCAGAAATTATGTCAGCAATTTCTCTTGGAATTTTTCCAGAAAATTTTGTCAAATTTTGGGTTTTTGTCAGAAATCCCCAGGAAATTCTCCAGGGTTATCCTCATGATTTTTTCAGGGATTCCTTCAGGCATTTCTCTAGGTTCTTCTGTGATTCCTTCATGAATTGCTTCAGGGATTCCTGTAGGGATTTCTCCATGGATTTTTCCAGGGATTCCTTCATGAAATCCTTCGAAGTTTCTTCCAGGAAATTCTCCAGAGGTTCTTCTACTCCTCTAGGGATTTCTTAAAAATCTCTTCCAGGCAGTTCGCCTGGAATACCTTCACTTTTTTTTAGGGATTTCTTCAGGTATTCCACAGGAATTCCTCTAGAGATTCCTCCAGAGATTTCTTCACACATTTCTTCAAGGATTTCTCCAGGGATTTCTTCAGGAATTCCTCCAAAGTTTTCGCTTAAAATTCCTCCAGGATTTTCTCAAGAGATTTTTTCAGAAATATAAAAATATTATAAATCTCCCAGAATTCCTCTGAAGATTCCGCTAGAAACTTAGCCAGTAATTCTTACAAGAATTCCTCGAGAGATTCCTCCAGGAATTTCATCACGGATTCCTTCAGCAATTCCCACAGGAATACCTCTAGGAATTCCTCCAGGATTTTATCATGGAATTTTTCCAGGAGCTCCTCTACGAATTCCTCTAAGAACTACTCCAGGAATTTCTTCAGGAATTCCTCCAGGAATTTCTCTAGGAATTGCATCTTTCAGACTGTGTAAGCAATTCCTCTAGGGATTCCTCCAGCCATTTCTCCAGGAATTTCTCCTGAGATTCCATCAGGAATCCCTGCAAATATTTCTCCATGAATTTCTCCAGGGATTGTCCTATGGATTCCTCCAGGAAATCCTTCGAAGATTCAACCAGGAAATCCTCCAGAAGTTCCTCTCAAGATTATTCCAGGAAATTCTTTTTGGAATTCTTCAGAAACTCTTCCAGGAAGTTCACCAGGAATACCTTCATGAATTTACTATGGGTTTCCCCAGGTATTCCTCCAGGAATTTCTCCACAAATTTCTTCAAGGATTCCCCCAGGGATTTTTTCAGGAATTCCTTCGAGGATTTTTCCAGGAGTTTCGCTTGAAATCCTCCAGAACTTTCTCAATTGATTTTTTTTTCAGATATAGAAAAATAACAGAAAAAGAAATAGAAATCTCCCAGAATTCCTCTGAAGATGCCTCAAAAAATTCAACCAGTAATTCTTTCACGAATTCCTCTATAGATTCCTCCAGCAATTACCACAGGAATATAGCTGGAAATTCCTCCTGGCATTCCTTCAGGATTTTAACCAGGAACATCTCCAGGAAATACCCCAGGGATTTCATCAGGATTTTTTCAAGCATTTCTCCAGGAATTGCTCCTGGACATCCTTCAGAAATTGTGTCAGGAATTCCTCAAGGAAATTCTTCAGAGATTCTTCCAGGAAATTCTCCAGGAATACTTTAATTTCAGGAATTTTTCAGGCTCTCCTCCATACATTCCTCCAGAGATTTGTCCAGGATTTGCTCCACGAATTTCTCCAAGGATTTTTCCAGAGATTTCTTCAGGGAATCGTCCAGAAATTCCTCCAAGGGTTCTTCCTGGAAATCCTCCTGAAATTTCTCAAGGGATTTTTTTCAGAAATTTCTCCAGCAATTCCTTCTAGAATTCCTTTGAAGATTTCCCCAGGATTTTTTCTTGGGATTTCACCAAAAATTCATCCAAGAAATTTCTCCAGGAATCCCTGCTGGGTCTCATCCAAGAATTCGTCCAGGAATTTGTTCAGAAGTTTCTCCAGGCATTCCTCCGAAATTCTCTCTAGAATTTTTTCCAGGAATTGCTTCAGGGATTCCTCCATGATTTTTTTCAGGGATTTCTTGAAGAATTCCTACCAGGATTCCTTCTGAAATTTCTTTTAGATTTCCTCTAGGAATTCGTCAAGAGATTTCTTCTGAAATTTCTCTAAGATTTCCTCCAGGAATTCCTCAAGAGATTTCTTTTGAATTTTTCCTAAGGATATCTCCCAGAATTTCCCCAGGAATTTCTCCAGAGTTACCTACAATTAATCAACCTGAAATTTATCTAAGATGTCTTCTAGGATTTCCTCATGAGATCTCTTCAGATATTTTCCTAGGTATTCCTCCCATAATTTATACAGGAATTCCTCCAGGTATGCTTTCAGCATTCTTTCAGGGATTCCTCCAGGAATTTTTCCAGGGATTCTACAGGACTTCTTCCAGATATTCCTGTAGGAATTGCTTCAGGAATTCATTCAGGTGTTTCTTCAGGTATTTATCCAGGAAGATTTCTCCAAAAAATCTTCAAATGATTTCTTCAGAAATGCCTCTCAGGTTCTCTTTAAAAATTCACTCAGGAGTTCTCTCGGAAATTTCCGAAATCCTTCTATCATATTTTCAGGGATGTACCCAAGAACTTCTTCAGAATTACCAAAAAAACAGAACAGAATAATGCACGAGTAAATAAAAATCCTTAATCTTCCAGAAATTTGTCACCGCTACCAGAACCACGTTGATTTATGTAGTCCAGGCAAGCTTTTTTAACGTGTTGTACAAAATACAACAGAGTGGCTGCGGAATGGCTAAATAATGCTTTTATAATACAATGTTATTATATTCAATTTCATCGTATTGCGTTGAGTTATAAAAGCTAGTAAATACAAATTTGCTAAGGGTGCTTGCAACCCCGTGCTTGCTGTGCAACATTGCGTTAGAGGGTGTAATAAGGAGAGCGGGGATTCCATTCAGCTGCTTGGTTTCGCTGATGATATTGATAATATAGCTCGTAAATTTGAGACGATGGCGGAAACGTACATCCGACTTAAGAGTGAATCCAGGCGAATCGGATTATATCGACGGTGATGAAATCGCGGCGGTTGAAGAATTCGTGTACTTGGGCTCACTGGTGACCACCGACAACGACACCAGCCGAGAAATTCAGAGGCGCATTGTGGCAGGAAATCGTGCTTACTTTGGACTCCGCAGAACTCTACGATCGAATAAAGTTCGCCGTAACACGAAGTTAACTATCTACAAAACGCTGATTAGACCGATAGTCCTCTATTGGTACGAAACATGGACCCTACATGCAGAGGACCAACGCGCCCTTGGAGTTTTGGAACGGAAGGTGTTACGTACTATCTACGGCGGAGTACAAATGGAAGACGCGACTTGGAGAAGGCGAATTAATCGCGAGCTGCATGGTTCTCGAGAGTCATCCGACCGGTACAAAAAAACGTGGTGTGCAGCCAGCTAGGTGGGCCGACTAAGTGGAGGACGATCTGGCGGGCCTACGCAGAGTGCGGAACTGGAAAGTTCCAACAGCCATGAACCGAGGGGAATGGAGACGGCTACTATGTACAGCAGGGGCCACCCCGGCCTTAGCCTGATCGGAATAGAATGAATTCTAGATTGGGGTCATAAGTAAAGCTACATTTTGGGTTGATTGCTCAAATCCCTTCAACGTCAATTGTGTCAACCCCATTGGCGTAACTAAAGGGGGGGCAGGGGGGAAGTATTTTCGGAGAAAAATTAAGGAATTCCCCTGGAAGAATTCCTCGACAGTTCCTGGGAGAATTCCGAAAGAATCTTCTCTGGATGAATTCCTGAAGGATTACCTGGAGAAATGTCCGAAAGCGCTTCTAGCATGTACAGGGGATAGACAAAATGATCGGGACAGGCAAAATTATCACTTTCCAAAAAATGTTCAACTAGCTGTAACTTTTCGAAAAGTGCATCATATATTCTCAAATTTTTACTGTAAGTTCTCCAACTAGTTGTGTATCAGTGAACAAAATTTGGAAAAGATCGGACAATTCTTCACGAAGTTATAAAGATTCTTGAAAAAGATAAAATTATCCGATAGCCAACTTTGAGCTGTTATATCTCCGGATTCAATGAACCGATTGCAATGAAATTTTGACAATTCATGACTTATATAATGAACTCTGTAAAGCATTTGAAATAACTTGAAATTTTTAACAAGCGAAAAAGTTATAGCGATTTAATTTTTTTCACGATTTTTTAGTAAATTGGTCTGTTTTTAATATGCATCCCATTACTTTTTCAACTTATTGGCGTCTATGTTGCTACTTTCCTTCAAAACGCATTTATATATAAGTCAATTAGAGGGAAACTAAATGAACTATAGTTTGCATCTTGAATTTTGAAACGATGTTGATGTTTTGGATAATTTGGTGTTTCATAAGAAAAATAATCTAATCGTTATAATTTTCTTCCGTATTAAGAATATTAAGTTAAGTCAATAGTTTTTCATAGCTCAATATATAAGTCATAAATGGTCAAAATTTCATTGCATTCGGTTCATTGAATCCAGAGATATAACAGCTCAAAGTTGGCTATCAGATAATTTTACCTTTTTCAAAAATCTTTATAACTTCGTGAAGAATTGTACGATCTTTTCCAAATTTTGTCCACTGGTTCACAACTAGTTGAAGAACTTACAGTAAAAATTTGAGAATATTTGATGAACTTTTCGAAAAGTTACAGCTAATAGAACATTTTTTGAAAAGTGAATATTTTGCCTGTCCCGATCATTTTGTCTATCCCCTGTAAGTTCTTATATATTTAAAGTTAGTTACAGTGACTGTGTAAGAATCACAGGATATATTTCCGAAAGAATCGCAGGACGACTTTATGAAGAAACTACTGTGCATGAACTGCAGGGAGTATTCTTGAAGACATTCATGGATGGATTCCTGAATAAACCTGTGGATGAACTCCTTAAAGATTCCCCGGAGATAATTTTGAAAGAATACCTGGATGACTTTTTGGAAAATTTCCTTTCTACTGTATCCCTGAAAAATAATATAATACAAATACAAATCGCTGGAGCAATTCCTCTAGAAATCCTTCAAGAAATTCAAAAAATCTTCAGACAATCCTGGAAAAAAATCTTGGGTGATTCCTTGGAGAAGATGATTGACGGGTTACTGAAATTTTTGAACGAACCCCTGAATAAATTTTTGAAAAGATCCGGAGAGGAATTTCTGAAGGAATCACTACAGGAATTCCCGAAGTAATCCTTGACGGAATTCTTGGAAAACCCCCTAGAGGAATTCCTGTAGGTATGCCTGGAGTAAGAACTGTAGGAATCCCTGGAGGAATTTCTGAAAGTATGCCTCGAGGAATCCCTGGATGAAATCCTGGAGGAATCCTAGGTAACCGCAACAGGAATCCCTGTAAGAATTACTAGAAAAAAATCTGGATAGATCCTTTGAGGAATTTCTGGACGAATTCCTGAAAGAATCCCTAGAGAAATTCTTTGAGAAATCACAGAAGGAAATCTTGGAGAAATCCCTGAAGCAATTCCTTGATGAATCTCTGGAGGAAATCCTGGAGAATCTTCTGGACA
Source organism: Aedes albopictus (assembly GCF_035046485.1). Lineage (NCBI taxonomy): Eukaryota > Metazoa > Arthropoda > Insecta > Diptera > Culicidae > Aedes > Aedes albopictus. The sequence goes on along the minus strand of NC_085137.1, from coordinate 504,603,271 downwards.
AGTCCCTCGAGGAATTTTTGAAGGAATAATTGAAGGATTTCTTGGAGGCATCTCTGGAGAAATTCCTGGACGAATACCTTGGACAATCTCTGGAAAAATTCCTAGATGAATTTCTGATGAAACCTTTAGAGGAACTCTGGGAGAGACCTCTAGAAAAATTCCCGGAGTAATCCCCTGGAGGAATTCCCGAATGAATTCCTATAATAATCCCTGAAAGAATTCCTGTGTTAATCCGTGGAGGAATTCCTTGAGCAATTCATGCAGGAATATCTGGAGAAATCCCTGGAAGAATTCCTGGAGAAATTCCTTGAGGACTCCCTGGACAAATTCCTGTATGAATTCCTGAAGCAAACCCTGGAAGATATCCTTAAGGAATCCTTGGATGAATTCCTGGAAGACTCTCTGGAGAAATTTCAGTAGAATCCTTTTGGGGAATTCCAGAAGAAATCTTGAGAGATATTTGTACAGAAATTCTAGGAAGAATTCCTTTAGGAATTCTTGGAAAAATCCCTGAAGAAATTTTTTGGAGGAACCTCAGAAGAAATGCCTGACAGAACTACTGGACAGTCATCGACCACATCTCGAAGCGGACAGACGTTCTGTTCACTCGCTCGTTCGTTTTTGTGCTCGCGGTTAATTGGTGGTATAACAATAGAATCGTACGATCGAAATGTCGGGTGTAACGGTAAAAAATACATTGGCTTTTCTTTTTCCTGGAGATGCCGCGCAACCAGCCGTGATGGATATGGTGCGTTTTGTCAAAACGCTCAACGGCGATTCGTCGTTGATGGACACAGCGTACAAGATTTCTGATGAAAAATCTGTTTTCATCCGCTTCAAATCCGAGGAAGCCATGAATTTTGTGCTCGCTAACAATGACAAGTCACTGCCTTTCCATTATGCCAATGGCAATAAAGTGGCTGTCCGTATGACGGTAGCAGGGAATACACGCTACGTGCGTGTGTTCGATCTGCCTCCAGAAGTATCCGATGCTGATCTAGTAGCAGTAATGCCTGGTTTAGACAGTGCAAGTGACTTGATTCAAGTCAATGGAAAATGCCTAATTGAATGCGAATTGAACGTGTAAACAGCACCATTCATCTCACATGAGCAACTCACTTGACTTGAACGAAAGTTGAACATGTTGAACTTTTTCGTTCAAGCCAAACGAAATAGTCTCACTTGCCCCGTCTAAACCCGCACTTCATTTGAGCTGAATTCAAGTCATATGTCAGTGAGATGAACTCAATTCAGTTTGCTTACGCTCCGCACGAGTTGAACAATGTAAACACTTGCTTCAACTGAGATGCATTCAAGAGCATTCAAGTGAACACTCAAGTCATTTGCTCAGTCTAAACACATCATTCCATTGGATTGAACATCTTTGAGAAGTTAGCAAGTGAAATGTTCGTTTCAGTTGAACAATGTAAACCAGGCATAATGCAGAGGTATGGGAAAGTGAAGCGTACCGTACGTGAGCGATTCCCGGCAGAATGTGAACTCGACATGTTTACTGGTGTTCGTGGTCTATACATGGACATTGAAAAAGAGATTTCGGATATTCTCTATTTCCGCAATCGGAAAGGTAGAATATACTACGAAGGAGTTACACTGAAGTGTTTTGCCTGCAACTCCGATACGCATTTGAAGAAAAGTTGCCCAGTAGTACGAGAACGACAGTGCGCGAAAGCGCAGAAGCAGCCGACGGCAATGCTTGAGACTGCTGTTCGAAAAGAAGAAGAAGAGGATAAAGGCGCACCTTTCGCAGCAGCAGCAGCGGTCGATACGGATTCTCACACCAGTAAAAAAACAGGCGAGAAGAAACAGCAGAAAACAAAAAAGATGGATGCTAAGCGACAACGGTCGTCCGATACGGATCGAGATTCGGACGTTGCGGACAGCCAGGCCCACAAGAAGATTAATCCCTCGATGAGCGAAAGCGATGATAGCCTGACCATCGTACCCGATTCTTCTCCTAACAAGGGTGCAGGGTGCAGGGTGCGGATTCCAACCTACGAATGGATCTCAGATGAAAAAGAACGACAATCGACAATCGAAGAGGATAAGCAGAGGATCGCTATCGTAACCAATACCCCGGTGGATGAAATAGTTTTTTATCATAATTAGTTTTTTTTTCATTTTATTTTAATTATATACTTGTAAAACATAAAATAGAAGAATCGGCTCCGTAAAGTGTTACACACGCCTGAGCCTACCAAATAAATAAACTAGTAAAAATAAAAAAAGAACTACTGGACAAATTTCTGTCGGAAACCCAGGAAGAATTCCTGGATAAATCCCTAATGGAATTCTTGGGGAAACTCCAGGAGGAATTTCTGTTGCAATCCCTGAATCAATTCCTGAAGGAATTCCTGAAGGCAATTCTAAAGGAATTGCTGGGCTAATGCTGAAAAAACCACTTGAGGAATTCCTAGAGAAAACCTTAGAGAAATTTCTAGAGAAACTCTTGGCAAAATCCCTAGAGGAATCCCTGGAACAATTTCTAGAAAATCCTCTGGAGGAATGCCTGGAGGAATTTCTTGACAAATTCCTGTCGGAAACCTAGAATTCCTGGAGAAATCCCTAGAAGAATCCTTGGAAAAACACCTGTGCGATAATTTCCGGGGGAATCCCTTGAGGAGAAATTCTTGGATTTATTCCTGGAGGCAACCATGGAAGAATTTCCGGAGGAATCCCTGGAAAAAAAAATGCTGGAGGAATTCCTGCATAAATTTCTGAAACAATTTCTGAAGGAATCCTTGGAAGATTTCCAGCAGAAATTGCTGGATGAAATGCTGTAGGGATTTCTGAAAAAAATCGCGGAGGAATTCCTGGACCAATTTCTGAAGAAATTCCTGGATAAATTCCTGGGATAGTTCCTGAAGGAATTCTTGGTGGAATTCCTGGAGAAGTCCATCGAGAAATGTCCTGAAGAAATCCTTGAAGGAATTCCTAGAGGAATCTCAGGAGGAGTTCATGCAGGAATCCCTGGAGGATTTCTTCGAGTAATTCCTGGAATCCGGGAGAAATTCCTGGGGAAATTGTTGAAGGAAATTGCGGTAGTAATTTCTGTAGAAAATTCAGGAGGAACTCCAGGATCAATGTCTGGAGGAATTTTTGAAGGAATTCCTGGGGTAATTCTGAAGAAACCTCTTGATGAATTCCTGGAGGAATCTTCAGAGAAGTTTCTAGAAAAATTCTTGAAGAATCTCTGTAGGAATTCTTGAAACTGGAGGAATCCCTGAAGCAATTTTTGGAGAAACCTCAGGAGGAATGCCTGGAGCAACTTCTGGACAAAATCATGGCGGAATCTTAGGAGGAATTTCTGGAGAAATCCCTAGAAGAATTCTTGAGGCAATTCCGTGGAACTGTTGGGCAGAGGTGGACAAAACACAATGGAAACGAAATAACCAAAGAAGGGAATCGGACTCGGAATGAAACACTTCGTGTGAATGAAACTAGAAAAATACTTTAATCACGTCTGAACGGGTTTAACGTAAGGGACTGAATGAATAATGCTACTCATTGATGCACGCGTGGCGCGCTCGCTCGGCTCTGCTGTGGAAAGTTTTCGCAGGGTTGATCTCGCCTTCGATCTCGCCGAATGCCACACTGAGAGGAAACAGTATTGCATATTCCCAACAAGAACTATCCCTGGGAGAATTCCTGGAGGAATCCTTGAATTAATTCCTGTAGGAATCTCTAGATAAGTTTTGGAAGGAATCCCTGGAGAAATTTCTGGAGAAATTCCTAGACGAATTCCCAGATAAGTATCTGGAGGAATGCCAGGAGGAATTTCCCGAGGAATTCCAGGAGGAATTGCTAGAGCAATTTCTGAAGAAATTCCAGGAGGAATTCTTGGAGGAATTTCTGGAGGAAATACTAGAGGAATCATCGGAGAAATTCCTGGAGGAATCTCTGGAAGAATCCTCATAGGAATTCCTGGTGTATTACTGGGGCAATTTTTGAAGGATCCATGAAAAAATTCCTGGCGGAATCTGTAGAGGAATCCCTGGAGGAGAAATTCTTGATAAAATTTCCTGAAGGAAATCCCTGAAAAATTTCCTGAACAAATTCCTGAATGGTAAATCCTGGAGGAATTCTTAGTAGAATTCCTGGAGGAGTTCACAGAGAAATGCTTGGATGAAATCCTAAAGGAATGCCTGGAGGAATACCTTGAATTATTCCTGGATAAATTCCTGGAGGAATTTCTGGGGAAATTTTTGATGGAATCCCTAGATTCCTGAAGAAATTCCTGGGGAAGTTTCTTAAGGAATCCCTGGAGAATTTCCAGGAGAAATAGCTGGAGGAACTGCGATAATTATTTTTGAAGGAATTCCTGTAGAAGTTCCTAAGATACTTCTGGAGGAATCCCTATAGAAATCCCTGGAAAAACTCCTGGGGGAATGCCTGGAACATGCCGCCTGTAAGAATATCTGGAAGAATCTCTAGAGAAATTCCTTGAGAAATTTCTAGAGGGGTTCCTGGAGGACTCCCTGCAAAAATTCCATGAGCAATCCCTGAATGAATTCCTGAAGAATTCTCTTAATGACTCACTGGAACAATTGCAGGAGGAATCCCTGGTGGAGTTCCTGGAGGAATCCCTAGAGGAATCTCTAGAGGAATGCCTGGACGAATCCCTGTAGAATTTTTTAGAGGAATCCATGCAAGAATTCTCAGAGGAATCTTGGAAGAATTCCTTGAGGAATTTTTGGAGAAATCTCTTGAGGAATTCCCGGCTGAATCCCAGGAAGAATTACAGAAGAAATACAAAGTTTAGTAGCATTTTTGTAGGATTCCCTGGAAAAAAAAATCTGAAGGAATTCGTGTCTGTAGTAATAGCTGGGCGATTTTTTGAAGGAATACTTGTATGGACCCCTATAGAATTTTTTGTACAAATGTTTTAAGCCATTCCTGGATTATTTTTTAATAATTGCTAGTATAATTTTCTGAAAGATTTTTTTTAAATAAATTCTTGCAAAAATACTTCGCATCGTTACAGATGGAATTATTGGAGCAATCTCTAGCGGAATTCCGAAAAGAATATATGGAGAAATCCCTGTAGATATCTCTGAAGGAATACCTGCAGAATCCCAGGACAAATCCTAGAAGATGTATGAATTCTCGAAGGAATCTCTTGAGGAATCCATGATGGAATCGCTGCAACAAGCTATGGAAGAAAATCCTGGAGGAATTATTTATACTTATAAAGTTTACGAAACTATGAACAAATTTAAAACAGTCATTTTGATTCCTCAAAACTACAAAGCCGATTTGCATATCTGGCGCCCATCCCGCTTAAAAGTCATTACAAGTCAGGCCCCCTCCAGAAAAAAAAATCCTAGGTACGCCAATGGTCAACCCAAAAGTTAACGTTGACTGTAATGATAGCTTAACCTTCCTCGCTAAATAAAAAGAAAATCGGGTTAAGTACGGTTCCTTTGAATTCCACTAAGAATTTGCATCCTTTGACAGATACGTATTTCGACCTCAACTGTAAGGTCGTCTTCAGTGTCTTGTACTTGACTCGACTGAAGAGATCCATCGCATTCTACACGTCTTATACATCTTAGGTAAAAATAATAGGTAACTTAATCTGAATTTGAATATCCTCTGTAGTTACAGGGTGGCCCTCCTCAAAGACATGTTCAGCAACTTTCGACCTGAAATCGTATTCCAAACCTCTACTCACTGTCCTCTGCGCCTTTCCCACCTCTGCCATATGTTCCCTGAATCTAACCTCCAAAGACCGTTTTGTTTGACCAACGTAGACCTTATCACAATGGGAGCAACTGATTTTGTAAACGCCAGCCTTGTTTAGGGTGTTCACCGGATCCTTTGTAGAGCCTAATGAAGTCTTCAACTGATTGCTTCTGCTAGAAAATACTAAATCGATCCCGAAATTTCTGAACCTAGAACGTAAATTATTAGTGATGTGTTGATCGAAGGGGACTGATACTCGCTTCAAAGATTCCGAAATAGGGGTAAGAGTTGTTAGGGATCCTCGATATCGCAACCTCTCCTTTTTGTCGATGATGGCCTGAATTGTCCTCTCCTTATATCCGTTGATTTTCGCTGTTTCGAATATGTGAGTGAGTTCCTTATTCTTCCCGTCATCGCTTAGAGGTAGAGTCTGCATTCGGTGAACCATGTGGTGAAAAGCTGCCATCTTATGTTGGAAGGAGTGATTCGACGAATAGGGGATGACACGCATGGTATTAGTAGGTTTCCTGTAAATCTCGAATTCGAACGACGAACTGTCTTCCCTCTTAATAACTAATAGATCCAAAAATGGAAGTTTTCCCTCCTTTTCTTCCTCGTGAGTGAACCTGATATCCTTATGTACATTGTTGATGACCTCTAGAACCTTAGATAAAGCTTCCCGTTTGATCACACTGAAAATATCGTCGACGTACCTCCACCATTTCTTCGGAAGTAAACCTTGCTCCTTAAGCTTGGTTTCTAAATTCGCCATGAAAAGCTCGCATAAAAATGGGGATAGGGGATTTCCCATGGGGGCACCTTTGGTCTGCTTGTAGAACTGTCCACGGAATTGGAAGTAAGTCTGGCCAAACGTAAATAAGTCCTATTCTTTCCTTTCCAAGCTGTGGTTAATATAGATATAAGTTTTTGCATGCTCGGAAGAAAAAAAAAAATACCTAGATTAAGTTACCTATTATTTTTACCTAAGATGTATAAGACGTGTAGAATGCGATGGATCTCTTCAGTCGAGTCAAGTACAAGACACTGAAGACGACCTTACAGTTGAGGTCGAAATACGTATCTGTCAAAGGATGCAAATTCTTAGTGGAATTCAAAGGAACCGTACTTAACCCGATTTTCTTTTTATTTACAGATATTCCCCTAACAAGCCCAGGTTAATCATCATCTTCCTCGCTATTCTAAACGATTTTTATTGCCTGGGTAGGTACCATTTACTTGGAGGAGCAGCTGCTTTACGACAATCCAGCTCTTTCTGCCATGGTATTTATTATCCGGCTCAGACGTCTGCCTCAGCATTCGGACAAAAACAACGATCCGGTTCAACACAGCCCGCCAAGTCACGATTCGCTGCAAGTGATAAAGCGATTACACCGTTTTGACGCCACCATTTTTCCTCGCTCCACGGTCGCACCCCTTGATAAATTCTTTCCAAAAAAAAATCTTACCGACGCGATCAACCGCGAACGATGGAGGTGGTGGATGGTGTACGTACAAAGCGTGGGAAGGACCCATGCAAGCCTTCACCGTCGCGTCGTCGTGATCCCTGGCAGTGATCACAGACACCACACAGTGGAGCAATGCATGGATGTAAAAGCAATGTTTGGAAGAACCTCGTCTTCTATGGTGGAGCATTCCAGCAACTCAGAGTGATGGATACATGGTTGCTTAGTTTACACAAACGCCAACCATTCAAACTTTCTTTTACTAAAGAAGCAAAAGCATCGTGGTTGTTGGTGTTTACGCCAATTGTGCAATCACGGTCTCAATGCGGACGACGGTCTTCAACTTGAGAGCTCCTAGGGCCGATGTAGACTACAAGATAGCACTTACAGTGGGTATCGATCGACAAAAAACACGAACACGTGTTACCATTATCGTCGAGAGTTGAGCCCGGGAGAAAAGATTGGATCCAAGTGTTCGCTACCATCACGGCATTTTATTGACAGTCATTATCGATAAATATCTCAGGGATTTTTCCTATACGCTCGTCGTCTGCCTATGGAAAGTCGTGAGTTCACGGCGACCAGCACAAGCCCAACCAGCCAGAGAGATGTGATGTGTTTGCCGAGAAGCGGAAGACAAATTAGAGGGTACCGTGTTGTCCAATACGTCTACCAGGCTCACGGCTTTTAAAATTGAGCCACTATTTTGCGATCCTCTGCGGTCGCATTTCGCTGGACCAAATCGTGGACGGACGGACGGTTGACGTATTTTCCCGCTGACGACGAAGCGGACAAAACAAAGGCATCTGCGAAATAAGCAGCTTAAATATGTATGATGAAGCTGGACGCCCTCGGGAGTCAATCCTTTCGAGCAGGGTTGTGATCAGGTGCTTTGTGAGCATCTACCTATTTGGCGACAAACATATCTAAAGGTCCAATCTGCAAAAAAGAGGCTCTCTTTGTTCTGATTCTCTTTAAATTATCACAATGCCACAGTGGACATTTTGGCAATTTGTGATGTGTAGATCGGAAAAGGATTATTCAATCTACCTTCCGTCCAGGGATGCCATATATACAGATTTATCTGTATTGTACAATTTTTTGAGCATTCGTACAGATTTAATTTTATATGAAATACATATTTTTGAGCTAGAAGTCTATTTTATTTTTGTATGGGATACAGATTTTTCACCCAAATTTTGTATGGGATACAGATTTTTGTAAAGTGCGAATTCGAGGTTGTAATGAGAGAAATGCAAAAAAGTGTGTTTTCCCATGTAAAACCCCATACAAACTTCAAACGCAATGCGCAAAACGTAGACATAACCGATCGTGCCCAAATTTTGCACACTTATTTGGGTCCTGAAATGGGATCAAAAAGGCTTTGATCTGATGGGATACCATTGAATTTTCCATTTTTTTTTCATATAAACGATGACCCACTCTAACAAACACGTTATAATCGAAAGAGAAGAGTCTTAAAGAGAGCTTCTCATCTGCACTTTGGACCTATAGAAATGTTTGGCCTGATTTTGTATTCGATGCGATTGCGGTACGCAGGTTGCAAATTCAACCCTGGCTGGACGATATAATAAGTGTACCGTACGGAAAAAAACACGGCGTTCCGCAGGCATTGTTTTTTCTGCTTTTGCAAATCAGGGCAATTTTTCGGATGAATTAAACCATGATCGTCGCGTCGTGGTTCGGTCATTTCATGGTGCCATCACATGGTAACCAGGTTTAACGAGAATCGTGACTGAATTATTCCAGCTTTTGGTTTTCTTGTTCTTGTTTGTCGCTTTGATAATCGGTACTGACAGAGGTAAAACACTAGCCAATCAGTTGCCAGAGGGAAATATAGGTATTGTGAATCTTAGTCACTGATTCAGACACTTCTTCTAACTCATCTGCAATAAATAAATAATGGTCCATCATGCTACAAGATCAAAAAATCATCACTTTTTTAATCTTTGGAGTTGCTTTTGCAGCTAAAAACTCTACACAGTCCGAATGCAAAAAATCTAAGATCACATGCCAAAACGTCGAAAGAGACAAAACGTCGAAAACGAGTCATGTAAGCAAATAACGAATAATGCTCAATGAGCCATTTTACGAGACGTTTCGGATCAGCTGATCGCTCATTTCATGAATGAAAATATTACAGGAGTTTGCGCCCAAGCCCGTGAGTGTTAATATAAATATCAACACTGTTGTCGTTTCGTAAAATAGACTATACTCTGCATTCTCTTTTTTTCGGTCTTTTGTCTTTTTAATGTTTTGATCGAATGTCAAATTCGACGTATTGGTATTCGACGTTTTGTCTCCCTTCTTCTTCTTCTACAACTACTTCTGCTTCTTCTTCTTCTTCTTCTTCTTCTTCTTCTTCTTCTTCTTCTTCTTCTTCTTCTTCTTCTTCTTCTTCTTCTTCTTCTTCTTCTTCTTCTTCTTCTTCTTCTTCTTCTTCTTCTTCTTCTTCTTCTTCTTCTTCTTGGCTCTACGTTCACACTGGAACTTGGCATGTCTCTCTTCAACTTAGTGTTCTTTGAGCACTTCCACAGTTATTAATTATTGAAGGGCTTTCTTTACCTGCCATTGCATGAATTTGTATATTGTGTGGCAAGGACAATGATACACCATGCCGCTGGAATCCCTGGAGGAATCCCGGAGGAATTCCTGGAGGAATCCCGGAGGACAATGATTTTATTGCCCTTTTCCGGCTATACCAGTCGGCTAGTATGTCTGAAATAGACGTAAAAATTTGAAGTATTTTTAGGCAAAGTACGTTTAATTGGCAAATTGAGAGATAAATTTGTGAAAAAATTACCACTTGTTTTGGTGGGATTCGAACCCACGACTCCGTTATCGCTAGTCCGGCGCTTTAACCAACTAAACTACAGAACAAGTTACAACTCTGCAAAATAGAAAGTCAAACTGGATTCGAAGCACCACCCTAAACCGGTCCGTCTTTCACAACTTTATCTCTCTTTCGGCTCTTAGATGCCAATCTCCCGCACTCTCGCGGCGTACGAACAACAAGTGTGCGCGTATTGTTTTTAGAATGTTGATATTGAAGCTCGACTGACACATACTTCAATTTGCCAATTGAACGTACTTTGCCGTGCGTCCGTCCGCGTTGAGCGCTCAACGCATACTGAGTTTGCACCGATCATATGGTTGGTGACGAAGTGGTGACGATTCCTGGAGGAATCCCGCAGCAATTCCTGGAGGAATCCCGCAGGAATTTCTGGAGGAATCCCGCAGGAATTCCTGGAGAAATCCCAGAGGAATTCCTGGAGGTATCTCGCAGGAATTCCTGGAGATATCTCGCAGGAATTCCTGGAGGAATTCCGCAGGAATTTCTGGAGGGATCCTTGGAGGAATTCCTGGATAAATTCTTGTCGGAATCCCGAAGAAATTCCTGGAGGAATCCCAGAGGAATTCCTGGAGGTATCTCGCAGGAATTCCTGGAGGGAGTCGAGAAATTTTTCCCGATCGGAACGAAAATCGAACCCGCCGTCTCCGAATTGGCGATCCATAGCCTTAACCACTTGGCTAACTGGAGACTTGTCACCCAAACCCCTATAATACCGCTGGAACTTCTCGGAAACCTCCAAGAACCGCCTGAAGCCCTCTGGAACGCCACTGGGACCCCCTGGAAACTCCTGAAACATCTTGTGACACCACTGTAACGCCTCTAAAACCTCGTGGAAAACAAACACCCATAAAACCTCCTGAAATCTCCCGGAACATCCTTATAGATCCCTGATACGCAGTTGAAACATCCTGGAACACCCCTTGAAAGCTTCTAGAATGCTTCTGAAACTACATAAACCTCCTCTAACACCTTGGAACGTCTCTGAAAGCTGCTAAAATACCCAAGAGTACACCCCGAACTCATCTAAAACCCTGTATCCCTATGGAACACTTATGAAACCACCAGAATTCCCCCGGAACACCCTTGCAGACCCCTGGAACGCGGTTGAAACCCCCTGGTACACCCTTAGAAGCCCCCTGAAACTCCCTGCAACACACCTGGAAAAAGTGTTGATTAACTCACACTCAAAGCACATTCATGAGCCACTCCTGCGTAAGCAAGCTCCCGGTCGATTCTGAATCATTTTCTCAAGCGCGAAATTTTCATGCAAAATCTTGCTCTCACGAGTCAAACGCCGGAACTTCGTTTGCTTGTAAAACCAATCCAAATCAACATGAATGACATTCAATGATGTTATACACAAGATTTGCCAAAAAAAAACTTCGATGAAAATAATAAGAACACTAAGAAATGAGGCAATGAGTGAAATCCCGGGTCAACTCATGCATATTATTATTGGCAGTGAGTTTGGTGAGTCAAGAATCGCGCGTGAAACAACTCAACCATGAGATTTGAGCATTTAAGTTTTTACCAACACTGCCTGGAAGACCCCTGAAACCCTTTAAAACCCCCTAGAACTCCTAAGAATACGCCTGGAAGGCCTCTTAAAACCCCTAAACCCGCATAAAACCCCATTGATCGCCCATAGAACATCTTGGCATGCCCCTGATGCCCCCTGGAACACGCCTGTAACTACCATTGGTCCCCTGTAACCCCCTGAAACGCCCCTGAAATTACTAATGCACCTGTAAATGCCCCTAAAAACCCCTGAGACACCATGAAACGCCGATGAATTCCCACGGCATGCCCATAAGACCTCAAAGAATGCTCAAATAGCCCAAATACCTTCAAGACCATCTGAACGCTGCTGACATCCCCTGAAACCCCATGAAGCACGTCTTAAAGTCTCTGAAATTTCCCTGGAAAAGCTCTAACAACCCTGGAACGCTCCAGAAACTGGACTGGAGCACACTGGATAGTCTCTGGAACCGCGCAAAGCCCCTGGCATATTCCTGGGACGCGACTAGGAACCCATGGAAGTTTCCTGGCCTAGCCCAGAAACCCTCTGAAAACCACTGATGCTCCTAGAACACCCCTGGAACGCAACTGAAACTTCCTGAAATTCCCTATAATGTCCTTGAAACTTCTCCAAGGGCTTCTGCTTGAAACGCTTCTGTAACCTCCTGGATGTCCTGAAAAACTCTGAAACGCCCCGAAAAACCTCTGGAACGCCTCTGAAACCCCCCTGAAACACAACGGACAACACACGAAACACCCAGTAGACCACTGGACAAGTGGAGAATTTTCCGTTTGACGAGAAATGATCCCCGACTAATGCGGGATTCGAACCCGCACTCCGAGGCTTACGAAACGCCTAGACGGCTGAGGCCTCTAACCGCACGATCACGAAGCCCACAAGGATATTCTATACACTAAAACCACTTTTTATGCATGTTATTTTTATGCACGTTCAAATTATGCACTTTTTTAATGCCCTACGTAAAAAGAAACAAAGCTACTCAGAACCAATGTTGTGCAAAAGAAATTTTATTAATGACGGGTAACTATTGCAACGGCGGCCATGGGGAGTTAATAGGGGAGAGCAAAGGGAGATTTAAAAAGCGTTTCAGGGGGTCCCAATGGGTTTCAGCGAGGTACCGGGAGATCTGAGGGGGGGGGGGTGTTTGGGTATCGGATACGGAGACGAAACTATTCTTATGAAAAGTTCCTTGACCGTGGCGGGAATCGAACCCTCATCCCACAGCATGGTGCGATTAGAAGCTTGGTGACCCTTACCGCACGGCTACAAGGCTCCACAGTTATCGAAAGCATTGCAGAGAGTTCCAGAGGATTTCGACGGGTTTTGTAGGCATTACAGGTATGTTTTCGGGGGTTTCCGAGGGTCTGCGTTACATGAGATCCAAGTGGGCCTTAAGAGGGTTTCGAAGGCATTTCAGGAAGTCTCAGCATAGTATGCTGGTTTCAGAGACTTTGCGATGGCGTGATTGTGCAATTTGCAGGATCTCAGGTGCGTAACATAGGGTCCGACGGGGCTCTAGGGGGATTTTGAAGGCATTTAAGGTAATTTAAGAGCATTTTCGGCGGGATTGAGAGGCTTTACGGAAGCGTTACGGAGGAGTGTGCTGCGGTTTCGAAGCATGTCCGAGGGGGTTCTAGGGGGATTTTGATGGCATTTCAGGAAGATTAGAGTATTTGCGGCGGGAGTCAGAGGCGTTACGGAAGCGTTATGGATGAGTTTTCGGGGGTTTCGAAGCATCTCAGGTGCGTTACATGAGGCTCGACGGGATTTTAGGGGATCTTAGAGGTATTTCAGGAAGTTTCAGAGCATTTTCAGCGGGATTCAGAGGTGTTACGCAGGCGTTTTCTGGGGTTTCGGAGCTTCTCAGGTGCGTTACATGGGGTCCTGGGGATGGAGGCAATTCAGGAAGTTTCAGAGGATTTTCGGCGGGATTCAGTGGCGTTACGAAGGCGTTTTCGTGGCTTTCGGAGGGTACGTTACATGCGGTCCTAGGGGGTCTTAGGGGGATTTCAGAGTCATTTCAGGAAGTTTCAGAGCAAGTTTTCAGCAGGCTTCAGAGGTGTTATGGAGACGCTTTAGGTGGTTTCGGAGTGTGTGAGAGTTCTCAGGTGCGTTACATGGGATTCATGTGGGTTTTAAGAGCATTTCGCAGGTATTGCAGGGAGTTACAGAGGATTTTCAGAAACTACATCACAATATCTTTTGAAACGCCCCTGAAATACCCTCTGATTTAAGGGTGCCCTTGAAATCATCATAAAAAATATTAAATGTCTCTGAAACTTCTTTGGACGCCGTTAATAGGCTTCAGAAACCCCCTGAAACTGACCTGAAAACCCCTTGAAACGCCCTTGAAATGATCTCAAAGGCCCCTCTACGGACGCCCTCAAATTGTCCCTGAAGCCCCCTTATACTCTCTGAAATGCCTTCAGACGCTCCTCAAAACCCTTATAACGCCCTTTAAAAGCTCCTGAGATCCTCTAAATTGCCCCTAAAGCCCCTTGAAACGCTCCTGCAACCCCCTTAATACTATTGGCATGTCCCTGAATTCCCCGTGATCCCGTTAAAACGCCAATAGAACCCCCCTGAAATGATCTCCTGAAACGCCCCAGAAGCTCCTTGGAACCCCCTTTTTTGGGCTCTCTGGGAACTTTCTGGAACCCCCTTTGCCCTATCTCAAATTCCCAGGAGCACCCCCAGCCATGTGCATAAAAAGAGGTTCAAATGTATCCTGCTAGTGATAGCAATCACCTATCTATCACCTTAGGTCGTCATCCACGTACCAAGTAGGAACCCATTGCGAATCATATTCCACCAACTCTCTGACATACGCATAAATTTGTGCAGACGCAGAGGTATATTCGATCTGCTGTGGATACAAAAGATTGCAATCATCACTTCTTTCCCCCTCCCAACATTGACCTGCAACTTGACGCTGTCGCCTAAAAATAGAAGATCACCAACATGGCATGGTATGGTTCCTTGTATGTATGAGTGTAGCTGATCTGGCGATACTGTAGTTGCATCCACGGGTGGTCAATCAAGCTCAACGTCAAGATGTTCATTTCGCATGAGTATCTTCGCTGGCAAGCGTTGCTAGATGACCTTCAAACTCAGCTCTTCCTCAGGGATATTGATACCAAGGGATCAAACGTATCCGGAAGAGTTTGGAAATGAATTCATCTTCTTCGGTTCTTACCTCTGCAGTATTCAATTGCCAAATTGGGTCTTCAAAAATCAACAGGTACGCTCTCACGGAACCACCGTCCTTGAGCTTCACACGCTTCAGTTGTGCTTCCTCGCTAGGTTCCTCGCACTGTTGTCACTGCCTTTCACATTTTCTTGGCCGATCTTTTTTCATAAACGATCGTCAAACATTCTTTTGCTAAGAAACTGACATGTTCAAAGCCCACGAAAAAGGTCTTGCTCAGTTAAGTAACCCTTTGCACATGCAAAATATAGAAGAGGCTGTTTATTTTTAGACGACTATCATCTAACTTACATGCAAATCATCATCTGATTGTCTCGTGCAAAATTGGCAAACGCTATTTTTACACCACCCAGTCCGGTCCACTATGAGCTGAAACTGCGAAAGTGCACCCATAACTCACGGCAATCCCAGCTGGAACGCTCCGTCGCGTTCGTTCCGGTTCATTGTCACTATTTTTGAAATCTACACCGAGGCAAATTGTTGTCGTGATTTTCAATAGAGTTTTCTACTCAAAGCAGTTCAAAATGAGTGGTAATGGTATAAAATTCTCAAAGAACCCATGACCCATGTTAATAACAGTACAGTTATTAAAGGCACTGATCACGTTCTCACGATAATCGGCGAAGGGAAGGGATGTTAGTGTGGCATCCGCTGTTACTGGAAACCAAATATACCTCTGCATCTCCACAGTTGTTGCGGGTAGATGTTATTGGGAAAGGCTTCTAGATTCACCTTGCTAAGTGCTGAGGTGCATGTAACATGAATTCGTCTAACGATCACAACACTAGTTTTCTCGGTGTACCACGCCTCACAGAATGGTGATCCATTTCAATTGACGCTTCAACTGCGATCAACCCTATTTGGGTCCACCGTCGTCACACCGCCGTCGGTCGTCCGGATAGATTAGCGCCGATTTATTTTACGATCGTCCTCCACGTTCTCGCACCGTAATCCGATGATAGTCGGGACGTTGTTGTTTATACCGGCGGCACAGGCATCATCATCGCCGATCGTCCCCATGGCTACAGTAGTGCTCTGATGCTCCGCACATTATCAGTAAAACACCGGGCGTCGACGACGGTTCGGTTATCATCATGGCCAGCTACGCGCTGCTCGCCTCGCATACTTGGATGCCTTTAGTATAGACTGATCGTTCTTGGGCGGTGCAAGTGCGCTTAAAAACCCGATCGAAGTGTGCCGTTGAACAAGCCATGATCTTCCGGGAATGGATTGCTGCGATTTTGGCTGCGTTGGTGAGCACGTGTTACGGCGGAGGTCAGCTGCGATTCCCGTACGGTGACACTAACTTCAGCCTCAGCGTCTACAAGGTAGGTTGCGAGACGTTCCACCACATGTGAGTGGCGCTGAATCATCCGGCTTGTTTTGTTTTGATATGTTCGTTTGTATTTTCAAGGCCGCCTTCAGTCCGGAGCGCAACATCGTTGTCGCGCCGTTTGTGTTGCGCAACAGCGTTGCGATGTTGTACTCGATTGCAACCGACACGACACAGGAGAGGTTACGCGAGGTGTTCGGTCTACCATCCAACTTTTCTGAGTTTCTAACGAACCAGAAGGAGCTGCATTATATGCTTGGCGGAGGTGGCGATGGCTTCCGAATGAGGAACAGAATCGTATTGAACGGTCTAAGGGAAGTGGACATTCACATGAGAGACGTTATGAAGGAAGATCTGGACACGACGCTGGTGTACTTTGATTTCTCCCAGCGAGAAGGAGTTGTGCGAAGGGTAAACCACTTCGTGAACTTCAACACAAATCGAGTGATCACCAGTATGGTAAATTTGGAAGACATCCCGAAGCATTTGCAAGTCGTGCAGATCTGCTCGGCATCGTTCAAGCCACCGTTTGCAAGTGCGTTCGACACCAAGGATACGATGCCACGGGACTTCAGGAGTGGAATGATCGAGAAATTGTACACGACTATGACGATGTTCAAGCGAGGAGAGTTTCGGTTTTCGCGTATTCCTGAACTAGAGATTGAAGTACTCGAACTTCCGTTTGTGAAATCAAGTGACGCCGTCATGTGGGTTATGCTGCCGGATCGGGAGGCCTCGTTGGAGACAATCATGAAAGCTTTGGAACCAGGGCATTTTGACGCAATTCAGGCGCATTTTCAAATGAAACGAGCGGAAATCACAGTACCGCTGTTTCACATCGAATCGGAGTTCAACGCCACGGAGTTTCTGCGGCAGTCCATGGGACTGGAAGTGTTGTTCAAGCAGCGAGATCTACGGATATTCGAAGATGTAGATTCTTCGCTGGACAGTGTTATGCATAAGGCAGGCATGCGCTTCTATGAGAGAACTGCTGACGCCGGTGGGGCTACAGTAGTGAGAAGTTTCAACAAGCGCAGTGCCAAACTAGTTGCACCGTATCAGTTTATTGTGGCACGATCGTATCTGTTTGTGATAGTGAAAAAGACAAATAAACAAATTCTGTTCATGGGGCATCTCTACAAACCGGATGATCTCATGGAAGTCTGAGTAGGATGTCGAGGGAGAACTTACTTGATGTACTTTTCACTTCGAAATTCCTGCAAAATAGTTATCAACACCCCGAAATTTCATAGTAGTTTATGCATTTCGTTTCTAAAGTATTTGTAAACGCTACCTGTATTTAACACTCTTCCATAGTCTCGCAAACTTCGAATTACGAACATCTCCTGGCTCGAAGCTCCTCCTTGGCCAATATACCGACCTGCGATCAGGTTCAGCCCCATCTCCAAGCGCCTAGTTTATGTTGTCTACCGGATTACTTCTCCTGTCGTCGACCTTCCATCCAAATTCTCCCAATCGCCCAATCGGATCTACCTCCACGTCAAGGTGAGTTCACCAAGCTCCAGCCAGTCATCCAACTCCACAAAACTCTCCAAGTTCCTTCCGTTGGCCAGTCATCCAGTTGGGGTGTGAACCAAGATTAGTGACATTCCCCTTAGGTGTCCTTCCCCTAGCAAGCGTCGATGAGAACAAGCATCATGACGAGCAGGGATGCCAGATGTGCAGATATGTCTTCAATTTGAAGACATTTTAACTTCTGTGAAGACATTTATTTTCTGAAGGCATATTGAAGACATTTCAAATTATGTGAAGACTTTTGAAAACCGAAAAATAATCTTAGAACAATTTCTGATAAAATGCATTTCAATTTATGTTGATAAAAACTTACAAATTTCTTATTCCAAAGATCTGTTCATGAAAGCCCGTTTTCTCCAGTAGTTCACCAGGAAGGATCCACGGTTCACAGGTTTCACGGAAATTCCTTCAGGATTTCATCAGAAATTCTTCTAAGAATTTCTTCATAAGTTTCTCGAGAATTCTTTAAGGTGTTCCTTGGAAATTGCTCCAGCAGTTCCATCCAAATTCCTCAAGAAGTTTACCGAGATTTTTTTCAGGAGATCCTCGAGAATTCTTTCAGGAGTTCATTGGGAATTCCTCCTGGAGATCCTCGCAGACTCTTCCAATAGTTGCTCTGGAATTCCTCCAAGAGTTTTTCGAGAATTCCTATAGAAATTTCACGAGAATTCTTCCAGGAGTTCCTCAGAAATTTCTCTTGGAGTTCCATGGGAATTCCTCTTAGAGTTCCTCGGAAATTCATCCAGACATTCCTTGGAATCCAGTTTGCCGAGAACTCATCCAGGAATTCCTCTAAGAGATCTTCTGGAATTTCTCCAGGATATTTTTCCATGTTATCCTTGGAATTACTCGAAGAGTTCCTCAGAAATTTCTCCTGAAGTTCTTTGGAAATTCCTCCAGGAGTTCCTCGTGGAGTCTTCCAAGAGTTCATCGGGAATTTCCCTACGAGTTCTACGGCAATTCTTCCAAGAGTACCTCGGTACCTGCGGTTCCTATGAAATTCCTCCACGTAATCTTCGGAATTCCTCCAGGAGTTACTCGGGAATTCCTCCTAGAGAGCCTAGGAAATTCCTTCATGTATTCTTGGCATTCCTTCAGAAGTTCTTCGGGAATTCCTCCAGAAGTCTTTGGGAATACCTCCAGGATTTTGCCGAGAATACCTTCTGGAGTTTTTTGGCAAATCCTTCAGAGGTTCCTTGGTAATTTCTCCTGGAGTTGCTTGGGAATTCAATCTGGATTTTCTCGGACATTTCTCCAGGAATTCTTCGGAAACTCCTTAAGGGGTCCCTCGGGAAATCCTCCAGGAGATCCTAGGAAATTCCAACTTGTATTCCGCGGAATACCTGGAGTTTCTCGGGCATTCCTCCAGAAGTTCATCAGAAATCTATGATTTAAACGGCTACGCAGTCTTGTAATTTGGGAAAGCGAGGTTTATTATTTGCCCGACGTTTCGACACTGAGGTTTTGTGTCATCTTCAGTGTCGAAACGTCGGGCAAATAATAAACCTCGTTTTCCCAAATTACAAGACTGCGTAGCCGTTTAAATCATAGATTAAATCCCTCAGTTGATCCTCCAGAAGGTTCATCAGAAATTTCTCCAAGAGTTCATTGGAAATTCTTCCACGAGTTCCTCGAAGTTTCTTTATACAGTTCCTCATAAATATCTGCAAGAAATTCTTGGAATTCCTCCTAAGAGTTTTCCGGATATTCCCCAGGAGTTTCTCGAGCATTCTTTCAGGACTTCCTCGGGAATTCCTTTTGGGATTCATCTGGGATTCCTTCAGGAGATCCTCGGGAATTCTTCCAAGAGTTTCTCGAGAATCATCTACACGAGTTCCTCAGTAAGGGCCTGTCCATAAACTACGTAGACTCTTAGGGGGGGACGGGGGGTCTGGCCAAAGTCTACGCTCCATACAAATTTCGAAAATTTTGTATGAACAAAAGTCTACGAGGGGGGAGGGGGGGGGGTCTGAGATGGCCGAAAAAAAGTCTACGTAGTTTATGGACAGCGCCTAATTCTTCCGGTAATTCTTCGAAAATCTCTGCAGGAGATTCTCGAGCAGCATACCTCCAGTAGATATTTGGGAATTCCTGAAGGAGTTCTTTGGGAGGATCTTTTGAAGGATGATCTCCTGGAGGAATTTCCGAAGAATTCCTGGAAGAATTTCCGAGGAACTACAGGAGAAATTTCCAAGGAACTGCTGGAGGAACTCCCGAAGAACTCCTAGAGGTATTCCAAAAAAAACTATTTAAGGAGTGCTTGGAGGGATTCCAGATGAATTTCTGCTGGAATTCCAGATGAACTCCTTGAGGAATTCCCGAAGAACTTCCGGGGAAATCTGGAAGAATTCCCTGGAAACTCTTGGAGAAATTCCCGAAGATCTCCTGGAGGAATTCTTAGAGGAATTCCCGAGGAACTCCTGGTGGAATTCTCGTGAAACTCCTGAACAAATTCTCGGGAAACTTATAGAGGAATTCAGGAGGAAGAAACTCCTAGAGGTGCTACCGAGGAACTTCTGGGGGAATTCTTGAGGTACTTCAGAAGAAATTCCCGAGGATCTTCTGGAGGAATTTCCAAGGATATCCAGGAATATTTCCGAGGATCTTCTGGTGAGTTCCTAAGGAACTCTTGCAGGAATTTACGTGGACCTACTAGAAGAATTCACGAGAAATCCTAGAGAAATACCCTTGGGGCTCCAAGATAAGCTCTCGGGGTCTTCTGTAGAAATTGCCTTAAAACTCTTGCAGGTATTCCCGAAGAACTGATGGAGGATTTCCCGAGGATCTGCTGTAAGAATTCCCGAGGATCTTTTAAAAGAATTCTCGAGAATCTCCTGGAGGAATTCTTGTGGATTTCCTGGAGGATCACCAAGGATCTCCTGGAAAAAATCCCTTGGAGAATTCCTGAAGTAAATTTCATGGATAATTTATGTAGTTATTCCCCTTCTTGTTCCCCGTCGAATCATGATGAAATTTACAGGGAAACCCTGGAGGGATTCTACCACAATTGCTGCAAGAATGCTTCTATAAGAAGTCATGTGGTATTCGTAGGGAAGCCATGGAGGGATTCCCGGGATGTTCATGGATAAATTTCCATGGAACTCCTAAAGGAATCCTGGAAACTCCTGAAGCAATTCCCGGGGTATTTCATGAGGAATGCCTGGGAAACACCTGTTTCTCGGGAAATTTCTGCAGAAGTTCTTGGTGAACTAAGGAAATTCATGTAAAGCTGCTGGAGATATCTCAAGCTGCTGGAGCACTCCATGAGGAATCACAAAAGAAACAGTAGGAATCCCGGAAGAAGCTATTGAAGGCATTCTAGACTCCTGGAGGAATTACAAAAGAAAGTCCTAGATGAATCCCACTTCTTCTTCTTCTTCTTATTTCTGGCGAGCCGACACCGTTCGGCATCAGCTCTAGTTTAACGTCCGCCTATTTCTGGTACTAAGCCTAAACACGGACGGTCAGGGAGACATCCACACACACCTGACACCCTACATATCGAACCCATCAACACATGGGCCGGGACCTACGGCTTTACTTCCTATCCGAGGGAAGGCGTGATCAGATATTTTTGTCTCAGAAATACCGACGGCGTCGACTAGGATTGAACCTAGACCGACTGGGGTGAGAGGCAACCACGCTTACCACTACACCACCGACGCCGCTATGAATCCCACAAGCAACTCATGAGGGAATTACATATGAAACTCCTTGTGGAATCCAAATAAAGTTAATACTAGAATCACAGATAAACAGGCGTAACACTTTGAACAAATTTCATTAAAAAACATCGTCACGAAAACGTAATCGCCCATTGCTAAATGTACTATGATTGACCGGGCCATCACTAGCTGGCGGTAGTGAGCAAATGCCAAACAGGAGCAAAAACGGTGCGAGTGATCAATTGACCAACTACCGAATGTTTAAATCAATCGTTAAAAAGTGTTGAATTTCACTTGGCATCCCCGATGACAAGGTGGGTAGCGAATGCTACCTCATTGAGGAGTGGAGCTTTGGCGGAGCAAGTCGCCTGCATCACGAGGTCCCGTATCATGCTAAGTGAGTCTACTGTAGTTTGCTAAGATGGCTGGGAACGGATTGTTCCTGTGAGTTACGCAATACTCACAGGTCATGTCTTCCGTTGCAGCCAATCTATCTGTCTAAGGGTCCCGCCGTCTGCGGGCGATCCTTCTCCAGGTTGATACGTGCTGTGAAACACGCTTCTGGGCCCATAACCTATGGAAACTGTTGATCGTTTGTCCGTTTTGACCCTTTTTATTCTTATTCTTTTCAGGATGAGCTCAACTTCGGGCAGAACTTCCGTCCAGGCTTCCTCCAAGCTGCTTTCCGTATCCCGGAAGATGTAGGTCTGCTACTTTAGCATCCGCTTGAAACGTTTCACGTTCTGCCGGGTCCCATGCTACAGCATGACCACACACGCTGCGTTCTTCTTCTACAAAATCGCTCTACACTTCTCGTTGGACTATCCGTTACCCTCGATTCTTCGAAGGTACTCGTTCCTCGTTTTGAAGCAACAAAAAACGCTGTGCTTACCGCTAAAGCTCATTCCACACTTTTTATTTTTCTACAAATTATTGTTAAAATTTGTTCTCAAAAGGCTTAACTTTGCTCGCCATACATTTTCTCCCACGTCCATGGACCAAACCGTCCCGAACAATAACTCTTACCGTCATCAGAATCAAGAAAGCACATAACATAAAGTCAAAAGCAAATTATCATTCCCACAGTTGTAGTAGGCACTGGTTTCCTCCTTCGTTCCAGCGAACACGTGCAGTCAAAGAAGCCACCATATCCAGCCAGCCAGCTCCGCCAGAGCCAAGCCAAGGTACACACTTCAAAGAGCAATTTCCGAGAATCGCACTGCGCCTCGCATGTCGCGTCCCATTGAATGCGGCCCGATTCTCCGTCGTCGTACCCCTACTAGAGAGGGGCGTAAGTAAGTAAGTACCCATCTATATGGCCGTCCACCACACCGGCAATTCAGACGACGACGACGACGACGACGACGACCGCAAAAGGTCAAACTTTAATGGTCCGGTTCGTTCCTCTTGTTGGTTGGTTGGTTCATGGTTGTTGGTCTCTTGCCGTGATTTCCTCCGGGCGCGGTGGGCAGAAAGAAGCCTTCGCGACATGGGAACAGAGCAACAACACTATCATCATCATCATCGTCGTCGTCGCTGCGATCGCGTATTCTGCTGGCGTTGTTGTCGTCGTCGCTTGCTGCTTGTTGTTGGTAAGCTGAGCCAGCAGAGCAAGAGGAATAAGGTAGGCTTCGACCTGTCTGGAACTCTGATGGTGGGTTCTTTCGTGTCTTTTCTTTGGGATGGTGATTGTGAACAACCAGAATCATTAACTCGCGCGTTCGATGCGGTAATAAAGTATGTAAGTCAGAACTGGGTGGATAGTGGTAGTTGGGTATCTTAAAGATGGCAATTGTTTATGTTTTCAGTGATGTTGAATGACATGATTTTCTAAAGGTAACAGTTATGTTGCATCAATAATAATTCCATCATAAAATAATTTCATTGTGCGCTTGAGAGCTTCTTCAATATTATGCTAATAGTCCATTTTACGAGCCAATTTCATGAATGAAAATTTGACAGGAGGTAGCTTCCTAACCCAAATTGCTGCGCCCCTGCCTCTACTGGATCGCCTCCATTAAAATTACTTAAATATTGCGCCAAGTTTAAAATTATACCAGGAAAACCTCTATGAATTATTTTTTCACGAACTTTGTTTGTAATTATTTTTGATTATATTCCTTCTCATTCACTTCTTTCGAGTTTTCTTAATTTTGGGCTTCTTGAAGGATTTACCAAATGTTTTCGGGATTTTGATTGAAAGAATCTTTTCGCAAATTTTCAGAAGTTCGTGTTTTATATCTTCCTTCATGTTTTTGTTCAAACATTCCTTGAAAAATTTTTCCAGGTATATTGACATATTTTCTGCTGGAGAATTTCTTTGAGATTTCACAAGAAATTCTTCTAGAAGTTAATTCAGGAGTTTCCACAGCAATTCCTGCAGAAATAACTCCACAATCTATTTCTTTGCATTTTCAAGGAATTTTTCAATTAATTCTTCTTTACATACCTGCAAAGAGTTCTCCAGTTCTACCAAGTATTCTTCAAAAGATCCCATCAAAGATACATTTTTTTATCTGAAATTTCTTCAATGATTCTCAAAACAATTCCTCCAACATTTTTTTTTTGGTCCTCAGGGTTGACTTAAGAAATTTCGCCAGTACTTCTGAGATTTTTGTGTACTACCCAACTAACATTTATAGTGAATGTAAACTTCAACAAAGCGTCCTCAATACGGCTTGATGCTGAGTTACTGTGTTGTATATATGGACGGAAGCTTCTATGCAAGTCCTATACCAATGAATCTGGCGAACTTAATCCACTTGTACATGCTGTGCGATCAGCTTCTATGCCACCTAGTCATAGCTCTTTTCTCGGCTCCTATATAACCACTAACTGAATAACAGCTTGAGAAGGCGCTTTGTCAGCCTTTTCGCAGTTGGTAAATAATTGTTATACGGCATCCCCAAATTAAACGATTAAATATAATTATGCTATGGGTACCGTGACGCAATACACGTGGAACTGGAATTATCACTTTTCAAATTGAATAATTAAAGTATTTGCGGCTACTTGGAATCGAACTCCCGATCTCCGTATCCACTGGTCCCGATGATGTCCTCGCTGCCACACTGCTATATATAAATGGCATAGAAAATAGCCCGTTTTGTTTTACTCCAGACAAGGCTTCATAATTGTGCCACAAGAAACCTTACCCAGCTTCATCTTGCTGCAAAAGCTTGTGAAACGTCAAACGCAATAATGTTTACATTGAACAAGCTGTGTGGTTGCGCCAACAGATTTTTCTCCACAGCTTCTAGCTGAAAGAGTGTTCTTTAAACGGCTACGAAGCGCTGCTGTTTTGTGTTTTGGCAACATTACAAAACGTACTGTATAAAAGCAGCTGTTATAGCGGCTGGGACTCTTACTCGATTTGCACATCTTCCGGAAAATCTTCCAGCATTGAATTAAAGTGCAATAAAAGCAACCCAAATAATTTCACAGCACAGAGATGGATAGCTGTAAAGAATTTGTGTAATAGCTATATATCCCGCTTAAACTTTGTTTTGACAATAATGTTTACATCTGACATGCCGTGTTGGTAAACCAACAGTTTCTTTATTACAGCTTCCAGGTGTAATGAAATCGCATAACGGTCTTTAAAGCGCTGCTGGTTTGGGGATTTGTCAGTATAACGAATTGTACTGTATAGTAGCAGCTGTTTTGTTAGTGAGGACTCATGTGGGGACTCCTATACGATTTGTTCAATTTTTTACATCTTCCGGGAAATCTCCCGGAGTTGGAATAGAGTGGAGTAAAGGCAGTCCCAGTGACTAGCAATGGATATCTGAAAACCGAGTTTGGTAGCTGTATGGTGCTTGTCTTGCAGTCGTGTATTAGCTTATAATTTATATTTTACTAGCTTCCCTTTTATTCAGCGTTGACTGCTTTTATTCGATAGTTACACAACAGGAAGCAAATGACTGAAGCTTATAGCGCTAAAAATGTTAGTTGGGTTTTCCAGTATTTTTTTTTGCTCAATTTTTGGGAAAACTTCCGAAGAAATCCCTGGGCATAATATATCATGCAGAAATCTCTGAAGGAATCCCAGCAGAAATTTCTAACGGAACCGCAGAATTGATTTTCAAAAAAGAACAATTGTAGGAATTTCTGCAGGAAGGGAGGAATTTCTCAAGAAATTCTTGGAAGAATCTGTGGGATTTTTTCTAGAATTTTTAGAGCGATTTCTTGAACACTCCAATATGGGGCTTTTGCAAAATCCCTTCCTAATATTCCAGAAGGAATATGAACAATTCTGGAAAGTTTCTGGAGATACTTTTAAAGGAACTTCAAATGGAAGTTTTGAAGAAATTTCCAGTAGAATTTATGAAAAATTTCAGTAACATGCTTGGAATAATTGAAGAAGTCTCTGGGAAATTCTTGAAAGAATCCCAGGAAGAACTTATGAAAAATGTCCTGAAGAATTTTATTGAAAAACTCCTCGAGAAACTCTTACCTACCTAGAAAAGTTTATTGAGTAATTTTAGAAATTTTAGGAATAAACTATTGAACAGGTATGAAAATCGTCACCGTACGAGCAGAAAAGCCGACGACGAGAACGAAAACTAGGCAGTCATCGTTGCTCGTTCCACATCGGATGACTCATTTTAGTCAGCGAATCGTCGTGAAGAAAACAAAATCTTTATTCGTCCAAGTGCGCCTAGTCGACGAAGTCAATGTTGCCCCCAGCAATACAGAAAAAAATGAATTGAATAAAAACAAAAAATTGCACCTGGAAGCAAACAAGGAACCTCTAGATTGCCAATCTTGCATTCCTACCAACTAAGCTAATGAGGTTTCACACCAACAAAAGCGCTGAATCACCAATAAGAGCTATTTCCTGTTGGCGTTCGCTTGGCCCGTTGTCGCTCGTTTCCAGAGGGCGACGAAAAAGTTGGTGGTCGACTGTAGGTCACTGCATGAAATTCTCTGCTTCTCTTTCACTCTTACATAAATTTTATAAACAACAAGGCCAAAAAACGTCAAAACCCCATTTAAAACCAAAACAATGCAGTGCTCTATCCTTCATTACACCAACAAAGCTAGCCATGAAAATGTTTGACACTTCTCAGGTCATTTTGACAGACCACGCACATGCACGAAAAAGACGGATAATATATTCTTCTTTATCGATCTTGTTGCCGTCCCTTTCATGCTTATGTTACTTCTGTCAGAATGCCCTTATGATCGCACTTAGATTCTGCGTTTTAAGTAAGCTGTATGTTTATCTACAATATTCTTAAAGAGACCCATATTTTTGTAGCCAGATTCGCTATTGCATATTCTTTGTATGAATTTTTAGTAACCAGTCTGAAATAATTTGCTCAACAAATACAAAGAACTCCAAACAATTTTTTTTTTTAATTTCCTACCATTTTCAGAATTTTTCTTAGTTGAAAGTTTAATATTTTGAATGAGATCAAACACATAGATTTTGTGGTGAAATCTGAAAATTGTTAAAAATTAACTCTTGAGTGACTTGCGGCCCTCGTTCTCTTTTCAAAATTCAATTTTGGCCCGCAAAGGCAGCTAGCCTGAGAATCACTGATCTAAAGAATTACTGAAGAAATTCATGGTGGAATTTCTCAAACAATTTACTTTCTAAAATAAACTTTAGTAAAATTTCAGAGGAATACGTAGTGTAAAATCTGAATTGATCCCTAAACCTAAAAAAAATCAAAGAAATTCTTAGAGAAAATTTCAAAATAAAGATACATATAAATAGATGTTTTTGAATCCGTGGAGTAATTTCTGAGGAAATTTGTGGAAACCTTGAATAAATGTCTGAAGAATTTCCGTGTTTTGAAAGAATCACTGAAATATGTCTTTCATTTGGAGGGATTTCTAAAATGATCTCTGTATGTAGTCCCTATTTTACAGATTGTATTGTAAGTGTTATGTCATAACTTACTTACTTACCGGTCAGGCTAAGGCCGGGGCGGTCTCTGCTGTACATAGTAGGTGTTATTTCTCTCTCTTTTCTTGGCGTAACGTCCTCACTGGGACAAAGCCTGCTTCTCAGCTTAGTGATCTATGAGCACTTCCACAGTTATTAACTGAGAGCTTCCTCTGCCAATGACCATTTTGCATGTGTATATCGTGTGGCAGGCACGAAGATACTCTATGCCCAAGGAAGTCAAGAAAATTTCTTTTACGAAAAGATCCTGGACCGACCGGGAATCGAACCCGTCACCCTCAGCATGGTCATGCTGAATACCCGTACGTTTACCGCCTCGGCTCTATGGGCCCCATAGTAGGTGTTATGTCATAAAGAAATATGAAAACTCCAATATGAGGAGAGGACGCAAAAAGTTCAAAGTGCGGTTTTCTTCTCAGGGACGTTCCAGGAAATTTCAAGTGGGTTTCAGGGGGATATCTGGAGATCTTACGGGGTACCTGGAGGTCTCAGCGATATTGCAGAGAGTTCCTCTGGGGTGCTTCAGGGAGTTTCGGGCGTTTCAGAGGATTTCAGGGCGCCCCTGAAGCCACTTGGAACTTCTTTTACGGGCTCCCTGGGAGGCCCTCTTTTCCCATCTCAAATGCTCAGAAGCAAGACTGTTTTCACGAACAAAGTTTCCTCATTAAATCCTTTACTTGATTTACGCACATTTTCAGAGGTTTCAATGTATTTGAAATTATATTTAGGACGCGGAAGAGTAATTTCCAATGTCATAAATGAGACTTTTCTTATACGTCCAGGGACGCATTAAAATATTTTTTTCTGAAATTTCGGAAAAATTACATCGTTATTTTATTATATGCAGTAGAGCGGAAACAATTCCTAATTTCGCTTAAAGCTTTATTTTTTTTACAGGAATAGAAATGTAAAAAAATAAAATAAAAAAAATACGTGCACCGAAATAAATTTTGTTGTAGAAATTATTGATTCCATAGCCATGCATAAGTGTAGAATTAGCTGAAGGTTAAAATACACGTTAACAAAAACAAAAAAAAATAACCATACATTTCTCAACCAGGGATGCCATGTACACAGATTTATCTGTATTATACAGATTCTTGAGCATTCGTACAGATTTCGATTTATATGTAATGCAGGTTTTTGAGCCAGAGGAGCTATTTTATTTTGTATGGGATACAGATTTTTCACCCAAATTTTGTATGGGATACAGATTTTTGAAAAGAGTGATACTGATTTTTCAAAAAATCATCTGGCATCCCTGTTCTCAACCGACAACAATTTCCAGTTAATTGCACTAAAACACTGTCAATTTAACTAGCAGTGCTGTTAGCATTACCAAAAATAGTCTTAATTTAACAGTTTGGCATTGTATTTTCAACCATACTGTGTTGTAAAATGCGTGTCCAGGAAAAATCGACAATGTTTAGTTGTTTAGGCGACTATGCTCTTAGTCAAATTTACTCCAAAGCATTGTAACTTCAATCATATTTCAGTGAACTTCACAGATTTCACTGTCGGTTGTGAACCATAGGTACGGTTATTTATTTTACTATGGAAACGGTAGTTTCCGTAACAAAGTTTTTTTCAGTGTAGGTTTTTTTTATGTTTGCAAGGACGCTCTTATTGCGAGTAACTTTTGTTTACCTCACGAACTGATTACTCAGTGAGAAACTTTGAGTAGCTTTGATGACACCACTGGTTATCATTAGTCGACACACGATTCGCTCTATTTTTCTATCCGAATTCAGTTAGCCAGATTCACTAAAAGATAACCGAAGAAATCGCAATCACTTTTTAACCGTTTTAAACTTTCGTATCCAACTGTCCCACAAAAGTGACCCACCCTTCCAATAAACGAATGCTGGGAGGAGAGCTGCCGCAAGGTGGCTGAAGAGTGCACATAAAAATAAAGCATTTTCAATGCGCTCCCAGCCGCGTTTCTCCTTATATGGGAAGGAAGCTCAAGCACAAAAGAAGGCGAACGAACCAGTCAGTGTCCACCAGAAGAGCACGAGAAGTCACCCGACCCGAGAGAAGTCGAGGAGATCGAGAGACCCCCCCACTCAATTCAATGGGGCTGAGACTTGAGAGCCGCTGCTGCCGCGCCATCGAATTTGTGCTGTGCAGGTGTCCTATAGACTCGATGGCGCCGCGGACTGCATTCCGACGAGAAGTTGAGCGCTTTTGTTGTTATGCTTTTCGCGTCTGTTCGTCTTTGTAGGAATGGCAGCGCGGCGGCGAGGCGGTTGATCTTCACGATCTTGAGGACCTATCCGGGCGAGGAACGCGGGTGGTGTAAGCACTTTGCTGCGTTTGTAGCGTAGGTTTTTCGAAAAGCGAGTTGACTGGAGAATCTAAAAAAGATGGAATATATTAAGTGTTGGTAAAAATTGGAGCATTTTGGAGCAGTCAGCCATTCCGATAAACAGCTCAAAATCATAGATAACGACCCTGAAGATACCTTACACCCCTAATCCTTGAGCTGGCAGGTAACTATTTTAATGATATTTTTATTTTGTGTATTAATAATGATCTAAATGCAGATCGTGCAGAAAAGTTTGGATCATCTACAATATTTAAAAATTACCTTACAATTTCTATTAATCCTCCATTATTTTCAATGAATGTTATTAATCTTATAATCCTGAACTCCAGGATGATTTGAATGACCTTGAATATGTATTTCGAATAATGTTATAATTATATCTCAGATAATCCTAGAATATGCTGGGAAAGCGGCCCTGGTTTGATGGTTAAAGCGCATATGCCTCTTATGCCAAGGACTCGAGATCCAATACCATTTCCGACAAATCCACAAATTGTAAGTTCTTCTTTCGGAAGGGAAGTGAAGTATAAATCCCGATATAAACTAGTCTAGAGTCAAAAATCTCGTTAATATAGATTGAAAATATAAAAAAAAAAAAAAAAAAAAAGACCGGACACCGTTTTCAGCCAGAGGCTATACAGACTGAACGAAACTTAACACTAGACAAAGGACACACAGAACATGCACCACTATCCTCGCGAAAGGGTTTCATCGCCCAGAGCGGGAATCGAACCCTCACCCCATAGCATGGTGCTATAAGAAGCTTGGTGACCTAACCGCACGGCTACGAGGCTCCACGAACGATATATAAGATTGACATCATAAATTATAAATTCAAAACCTATCTTGATCTCCAATGGACACAAGGATGGATATTGATTGGTGAGCTCGTTCCACTTTCAAAACAACAGTATATTATACAATATATAGATGCGATTTCTCTCTCTCTCTCTCTCTCTCTCTCTCTCTCTTCTCTCTCTCTCTCTCTCTCTCTCTGTGCTTGTTTCAGTGCTTGAGTCGACATGCTAAAACCGCTCAGCACTAAAATGTTTTATAAACTAAAAATTTCATAAATAGATGGACGAATATTTGTTGTCTTTCTCAAAAGAATCACAACTTTCACATAAATGTTGCCAGTTGATTGTAATTTGAAGGTCTCATGACAATGATCAATTTAAGGACATATATGAGCAAATCCAAAGATGGCCGTCACAATGGCTGCCTTGCAAATACAGAAAGCACGGATCTCGTCATCTAAACAACAAACAGAGCTGAAAAAGCAATGAGTAGCCTTGCTCACTCGTGATAAACATTGAGTAGAATTTTCGTTTTCTGGTGTTTTGTGGATGACGAGATCGGTGCACTCAAAAATGCGAGTCAAAAATGCACCTGGACGCTCTCCCATTTCACCTTAAGAGAAGTTTCTTGCAGGGCTTTTTTTGTGCTTCACATGTTTTCCATGAAATAAAAGTGAGGGCTCTTGAAATTTGGGAGCTCTCAGGTGAACGTCACGTGGGTTTCAAAGGCGTGGCAATACGTATCAATGCGTTTCAAAGTGTTTCAGGACTTCAGGAGGTATGGGTGGCGTCTCAGGGGGCTTCATAGGCTCTCAAGAAAGATTCACGATGAAAGGATCTCAGAGACGTTTTAATGCGTTTCAGGAGGCTTCGGAGGTTCTCAAGCGTTTCAAGTCGTTTCAGGTCGTTTCCGGAGATTTCAGACGAGTTTTAGGGAGATTTTGGGTGGTTTCAGAGGCCGTCAGGTGAGTTTCACATAAACTTCATTGGGGTATCAGAGGCGTTTCATGAGGTTTTAGAGAGGTTTTAGGGAGCTTCAGATGCAGTCAGGTGAGTTTCATGGAGGATTTCTGAGGCGTTTCAAAGTGTCAAGAAGTTTCGATGCGTTTCAAGGCGTTTCTGATGCGTTTTGGGGGATTTCTGACCCTGTCGAGTAAGTTTCACAGAGGTTTTTGGGGACTTTCAGAGGTGTGTCACAGCGCTTAGAGGCGTTTCAATACTGTTCAGGGCGTTTGAGGAGCTTTCAGATCGAATTTGGAGGGCTTCAGTGGCTCTAAGGTGAATTTCACGAGGGTTTCAAAAGCATTTCGAAGCATGACAAGGCGAATGCACTTCAGGAGGTCGCAGAGGGATTTACGATGCTTCAGAGGCTCTCACGGAAATTCACGGAGAATTCATGAGGGCTTCAGAGGCTGTTTGGTTACGGAAGACGATTGGTAATCCAAATAGTGCGTATGCCTTCAATTTCTTTTGAGGCTCTATTTCGGTTTTTCTTCCTCCGGGAATAAATAGTAAAATTGGCACTTTAGTCTATAAACTTATATTCAAATATAGTCGCAGCATTAGAAACACACTTAATTTATTTTGATTTCACTTAAACTAGACAAACAATTACGTAATACGATACACTGAGTTTGAACGACAACGGCGGCGCGCGGCGATAGAGATTGGTGGTGCGAGGGGCTGTCCATAAACCACGTGGTCAATTTTTTGGGACTTTTCAACCCCCCCCCCCCCCCAAAATTTTTTTTTGTCCATACAAAATGGTCATTGGCCGAACCCCCCCCCCCCCCCCCCCCCCCTTCATGACCACGTGGTTTATGGACAGCCCCAATGGTTAAGCGTCCGACTTCGAGTGTTGGTTCGTTTGCACTGGATGTTGTTATCTGTTCCAATTGCTCTTCGGTCATGCATCGAGGTGGATACTGCTGGGAATACATTCAGCGCAAACAAGCAGATAGCAGTCAAAGCAGTATGTGTGATGACGAGTTGATTTAGGCGATTGGACCACAGAATTGGAAATAGATGTTCTGCTGAATCCAACAGAGGCTTTTCAAGACGTTTCAAAGTGTTTCAGGGCATCTCAGGAGGTTTCAGAGGCGTTTCAGAACTTTTCAAGGTGTTTCAGGGCGCTTTAGGAGCTTTTGGAAGGGTTTTAGGACGCTTCAGTGGCTCTCAAGAGCACTTCACGGAAGTTTCATGGGGGTTTCAGAGGCGTATCAAAGTGTGTCATTGCGTTCCGAGGCGGTTCAGGGCGTTTCAGGAGGTTTGCAGGGGTTTAAAGGGGCTTCGGAGGCTCGCAGGTGCAATTCACGGAGATTTTATTAGGGCTTCAGAGGCGTTTCAAAATGCTTCAAAGTGTTTCAAGACGTCTCAGGAGGTTTCAGAGGTGAATCAAAACGTTTCAAGGTAGTGCGTCTCAGGAGGTTTCAGAGACGTTTCAAAGCGTTTCAAGGTGTTTCAGGGCGTAGTACAGGTACTCTTCGATATAACGTACAAAAAAGTTTTCTCTTTGTACGTTATATCGAAGTGTACGTTATATCGAAGCAGAGAAAAAATGAATATTTTTTATGCTAGTATTGATGTATACGACGTGAAATTAATCCCATATAATTATTTCGGAGAAATTCACAAAACCAATAATGAAAAACTTGAGTTTTGACGAAAAAATCATTTCGTTTTTTTGTGCTTCGATATAACGTACATTTTGCTTCGATATAACGTACACTAAATTTTTCCCCAAATTGCGCTAATTCTGGGTAACAAGGCTAATGCTGCAAAAAAACATTGATTTGAGTGATTTCGTAGTTTATCTAAGGGTTATTCGAGCGAAAAATAAAAATTTTCAATGTTGTACGTTATATCGAAGCAAAATGTATGTTATATCGAATTCGCTATATCGAAGGTACGCTATATCGAGGGTACGTTATATCGAAGAATACCTGTATGAGGTTTCAGAGGGGTTTTGGGGGCTTCAGTGGCTCTCAGGTGAATTTCACGGATTTTTCATAGGAGCTTCAGACGTATATCACAACGTTTCAAACCGTTTCAATATAATTCAATGCGTTTCAGGGCGTTTCTGAAGGTTTAAGGGGACTTAGAGGTAAGACTCGAATTTCACGGAGATTTCATGAGGGTTTTAGAGGCGTTTTTTTTTTACTTTAAAATATTGTTTATTTGTGTATAGCGTAAAAATAGTTACATGAAAATTATTTATACAAGTTGAATTTCAAATTCTTATGCTCCTAAGTCAATAACATCATAACATTGCATTATAAATAGGACATACTGAGTGAACATTTTCAAAATTCTCACTTTCTTCCACTTAGATATTCCATTTAATTGAGGTCGTAGAAGTTCTCCTATCGTTAGTGATCGCCATCCATTCAGCAGAAGATAAATTTTCTGTTGGAGTATACGCCAGGCTGCGGTTACGCGTACACATCCACTGAGTTTGTGCTCTAATGTTTCTGTTGCTCCATTGCAGTGCAGACAAACCACAGAACAGATAGGCATCTTAGTGCAAATTGAAAATTCCATCCACTTATGTGGTACATTTTGACAATCATTGCGGAATAAAATGATTTTTTCTTGCTTGAAATTCACAGTGCATTCTCTCGCCTAAAATGACAAGCACGGCTAGTCTAAAATCGTTTGACGTTTCGGTGGAACTCGCCTATTTATGAACACACTGAAAAAAGTTGACACGGCCGATTCATGTGTTTGATTTATGAACTGTTCCATAAACTTCAAAGTAAGCTAGATGTGTTTTTCCATTGAAGTCAATGGTTTTTTTATCTGTATTAACGAGATTTTTAGCCCTAGGCTAGATGCGATTGAAATTGAAGTAATTTTCAAAAAGAATTTGCGCTATTGTTTTTTTAAATGAATGCATCCCAAGCAGCACCTGCAACATCATCTAGAATGTGTCTTTCTATGTTTTGGTCTAAATGAGTTGCACTAGAAGCACACGAAACTTCCATCTTGTCAGTTGAGTTGCATTTAAACTCCGAAATTTGTAAAGTTGAGGCTTTGTTTCATAGAAATCACAAATTACCACGTGTTTGACATCGATTCGTGGAGGCGGAGCTTACATATTGCTCGCAAGTGATAATACAGTCAGCTTACATTAAATGTGTTATGTAACATGCATGAAACATCTAACTCTGATTTGTTTGTTCAGATTAGGTTCCAAATGCGTTACAGAAAACTTGAGCGTCTTTTCATTTTGACAGTTCTCTAACTTGTGACAAAGAAGGTGCAATAAAGTAACAAGTAACTTCAGTAGCTTTTATGGTGCGTTGAGCATCGATTCTCTCACAGAGCTGCTGGTGTAGTAATAATACTCCTGGTGCCCATGGTTCGAGTCTGGGCAAAATCTTTTTCCTTTTTTTAATCATTCCTTCTCGTTTATGTTGCATAAGAATTCAAAATCTGCGCTTTTTGGGTTTCAAAGAAGAAGCAATTGTGTTCTGTCGTCCGTAACACTAACAGTGAATAAATTGCACTAAGGTTGCTGTTACTGGCATAGCAACAAGTCGTGTTGCTTGGGATGTGTATGTATCATAAATGGTGACACATAACTCACGAAAAAAAAACCGTCAAACGTGTTTCATCATGGCCACCATGAAGAACGTGAGTTAAGACGTGAGCCGCTATTTTATTTTTGTTAACTCCACTCAATTTGGGGTTATTCTTTTTGAACTATTTCCAGGAGAATACATCGATAGGCCAGTACCCAGAGTTTGAGCGGTACAACTTTTTGATTATCCCATCCTCGATTCCGTCACTCTGTTCTGCTTCATTCTAGAGCTAGCATCTATTTCAACCGCCTTTGGATTTCCACTTGTCGGAAATTATTCGATCTCCGAGGGAAATCTTCCAGGACATTTTTCAACGAATGCCTCATTTTGTCAATACCTGGAAAGTCGATTGACGCTTTCCGGGTTTAATTTGCGCCCTCTGACACGCTATTTTCCTATACCTAATACACGTACTGTCACTCTTTTCTAGACCCCTCTCCCAAATGTTGGACGTAATTTATTAACGATCCCTGTGAAGCATGAAAATAATCAATCATTTGACATATCAACGATATTCGTCACAGTGTTGGTAAACTCACACTCAAAACTGGCTCATGAACGGCTCCTGCGTGAGCAAACTCGCACGCGAATCTGAATCATTTTCGCACGCACGAGATTTTCATGTAAAATCTCACTCTCACGAGTTTAGCGCCGAAATCTCGTTCGCTTGTAAAACGAATCCAAATCAATTTGAATGACATTCGTTATTGTTGTACGCAAGATTTGGTCTTATTCTATCATACAATCCTAAAAACTTCGTTGTAAATAATAAGAACACTAAGCAATAAAGCAATGAGTAAAATCACGAACCAACGCGCGCATGATTTTTTCGAAGGTGAGTTTGGCGAGTCGAGAATCGCGCGTGAAACAACTCAATCATGAGATTTGAGTTTTTACCAATACTGATTCGTCGGTCTTCTTCTTATTTTTGTAGAAATAGTTTTCCATAGGTAGTGCGATAACTGGTGCACGCACCTTACCCCACTTCAATCAGAATGCACAGGCATTTAAAATGAATTCCGCGTGAAATACACATGATAAACGTGTGATTTGTTGAAAAGTCGGGGCAAAAATAATGTTGGCGAATTTATATCTCGCGTTTAGTATCATACGGGCGATCGATTTTCTTTTTGGATTTTTCCGGGATATACCACTATTATTCGGATGATCTCTCGGTGCGTTTCGATGAAGGACGACTAGAATTGGCATCTAAAATAACAAAAACAGCTGAAATTATTTGCCGGCCACGATATTGTCGCGTTTATCTTAGATTATCAACAAGCTGCGTTTGAAACGCGCAGCATCAGATCGCGCCAGACCGCGCCCGTATGATTTACACACGGTGTGTACCTTGGATAAAACTGTTTTTGCAGCCGCCGGGTGGGAGCTGTCATGGATAATCAGCCGCCGTATACAAATCAAACGGGGCACAATCAGCCTCCTGTCACGCGGCCATGTTTTTGAGGTCAGCATCAAAATCCAGGAAAGATTATTGACTGTGGCTGATTCATATCAATAACAATTATAAATTTTATGGAAACTTTATTCCCGTGACGAAGACGAGCTGATACTATTACGACTTCATTTTTTAATAAATTATTGCGAAATTAAAAATCATGTTTTGCTTAAACTAACGATTTTAAAAGGTGAAAAAAAATGGTTGTTAAAAAAGTTTCGCCCAATGAGAGTATATTACAGGTGGGGAAGAAGAAGAGATGGCTATGTATTAGTAAAGAAAGAAAAATGTAAACACAAATAGTGACGTCACTATTTGACACGCGTTCTTATGGGAGCTCGCTTTGCTTGTAGTAGTGACATGTTTTGCACCAGACACGGATCTCACGCACACGAAGTATCTTCTTCCCCACCTCTATTAGACTCTCATTGAGTTTCGCCGCTTTTGATTTTTGCTCCTGGAATTATGTTTGTTTACAAACTTTGCGGTGTCATGGGGAACCAAGCCGCCGAGCCGCCGCTATTGTATTCAACGAGGCGGCTGGAAGTGGGAACCAGAGATGTTCACGGAACTACAAATCAACCCAAATTTAAGTTCTTTTGACGCAATCCAGCACCTCCGTGGAATTACTCAAATTTGTGTCAAACAGCGATAGTGGTCACTAGGTAGTTCTCGTTTGATCGCTGCTAAAATTTT
The DNA here is from genome assembly GCF_035046485.1 of Aedes albopictus. Taxonomy (NCBI): domain Eukaryota; kingdom Metazoa; phylum Arthropoda; class Insecta; order Diptera; family Culicidae; genus Aedes; species Aedes albopictus. The sequence goes on along the minus strand of NC_085137.1, from coordinate 504,566,170 downwards.
CACCCAGTGCTAAGTTATTTTCATCCAGCGGAGGCCTTATTTGACGCAAATTTGGGTTTAATCAAGATAACCCAAATTTGGCTTCTTCCACGGAGCCCCACGGATGTGTCGGTGCTTCTCTCTTCGTTTTTGACAACATTCGTGTGGGGAGAGGGAGGAAACAACGCAATGCTGAGTAAAAAGTATAAGCTGTTTAGCCAAATTTGAGTTTTTAAAACTTATTCGCTGGGTTTAAATATTTTTCAGTGTTGGTTCGTTATTTTTCTGTGGGGCAGTATTGCGGTGACAGGAGGCTGGGCACAATAATCTTTTCGCGATAAACGACGGCTGGTTAAGATCGTCAGCATCTGAGTGATTAAGCTGGGATGCACAATATTAACCAAAGAGAAAATCGATAAAGAGAAACCGATTATTGTAGGTACGCCCGTATGATACTAAGCGCGAGATATGTTTAACACGTGACATTCAAGGATTTTACAATTTGCGCAAATCCATGTAAAACATCCATTTCCTAATATCAAGCAATTCCAGACGTGTCAATTTGTTTGAGTGTATGAACTATTAGACGAGAATAGTCGTCTAATTGCCTGCTGGGTGGAGAAATTCACAGTGTAAAAAGCTTGCCCGCCACCGCTAGGTTCGCTGCTGTCGATTTTTAATGACCAGCGCCTATTTTTCTAATGATGATGTCTATCTGTTCTGTGGACAAACGTCACTGTCAGCCCTGTTTGTACGGAACATCAGTCTTCGATGTACGAGTTTAGCATTTACCAGAAGAAACAGGGTGCTACGTTGACTTGAAGGTAGTTGACGCATCGCAATATTAGCCCAAATTTGCCGCCAGTTGTGCGCTGGATGTTCTTGACAAATTTTGGGCTCTTCTGTCTGCTCGATGTAGAAGGCGTGAATATTATCGGCGGAAGGATTATCTCGGACAAGAGGAGGGAGTAGAGGAATACTAGAAAGGAGAATCTTCAGGCAAGGACAGTCTGCGGGAGGGTTGGGATTGTCTTGGGTAAGAAAGGATTTATAGAAGGGAAGGGAATCGATATCACGCATATGTCGGTTGAGGAGGAGGGCTGGACATTTGAAAGCAGGCAGATGTAATTTCAATCCACCGTTCTCTTTACTACGAGCAAGTTGATGCATGGGAACTCGAGCTGGAATGCCGCGCCACAAGAAGGAGCCCATCGTCGCCGTCAGCTTTGCCGTATGAACGGCACTAGGAGAGAGCGTGGAGGCCAGGTACCAAATTTTCGATGTGATGAACGTATTGAGAAGAGTTACCTTCTAGTGCAAGGTGAGAGAACGTGTTGCGTGGAGATAAACAAGCCGAGCAAACTTCCCAACGAGATCGTCCCAATTCAGTTTGTTCATCAGCCGGATAGAATTGGAAAATATTACTCCCAAAATCCGAACGGTGTTTTCGTTTCTTAGCCATGGTACCGTGAGAGGAACCTCATCGGTGTATCCCACGGAGATGGACGATGATTTCTCCAAGCTTAGCCTTGCACCAGAGATACGCTCAAATCGATGGAACGCTTCCCTTATTCGCTCCAACCTATCGCCGCAGGTAGAAATCACCGACACATCATCCGCGTAAGCGACAACAAGATCGGGTCCCCCAATTTCCTCGAGCCGCTTGATGAGAGGATGAAGATAGAGGACGAAGAGATGCATTGAGAGTGGATCTCCCTGCCGGACCGATCTCTCGATTGGAAATGATTCCGATAGGTATCCGTTAATCAGCAGTCGTGACGATGAAAGTTCTCCTATCTGGACCAGTAGCCGAACAAAGTTCGGGTTGAAGCCGATCGAGCACATGTTCCGAGCAAGAAACGAACGATCGACCAGATCAAATGCATGCCGAAGATCGAAGGACGCCAGCAAGCCGCGCTGTTTACATTTCTTCAGTCTCGCAATCCGATCCTTCAACGCCAGAGTTGCTTGGAATATATTGCGGCCAAAGTTAGAGCATTTTTGGCTACCGCTGATTATGTTGTGGGTACGCATGACTTTCTCCAGTCGGAGTTTCAGTATGCGCGAGAAGATTTTGTAGTCACAATTTAGGAGCGATATGGGTCGGTATGAGTGTGCGGTTTGGTCATTACCTTTCTTCTTCACCAGCACAATCACACCGTCTACAAAATCAGCTGGAAAATTGCTGGCGAGCGCCTCATTCATGACGAGGGTGATTTCTCTACAGATAATATCGAACGTTCGGAGATAGAACTCACGTGGAATTGAATCCCCGCCTGGGGATTTGTTCGGGCTGCTTGTTTTGATTGCAGTGAAGACGTCGGCAACCGTTATTTCACTCATACAGAACTCGCTAACTGGATCGTTTTCCGGGATCACTCTGGGGCAGATAAACTCGTTCGGCACTTCTTGTTCGGTTGTGCCGGCAGCGTAAAGCGCACGATAGAAGCCAAGCATGTGCGTTTCGATTGCTTCAGATTCCTCTATTAGATCGTTGTTGTCATCTCGGAGCGATGTGATGATGGTCCTTTTTCTGCGTCGATCTCCTAGCTGAAAAGTTGATATCGGCTCACCAGCTACGTGGGACTCATTGATTCGCATAGGTTTCCGTGAAGTTAGGGAAGATTCAAAAATTACGTCCATCGTTTTTCGGGATTTCAAGATCCCTCCTCCCCCCTCTGTCACGCAATTTCCCTATACCCAATACACGTACTGTCACACTTTTCTAGACCGCCCCCTCCCCCAAATGTTGGACGTAATTTTTGAACGTTCCCTTACGTTGCAGTGTCAGCATTTGCGCCTTAACACGATTGATCGTCACGATCATGCCGGGGTTCATGTAGAATCCGTCATATGCTTGTCGCAGTTCGGTGTATAGTCGTTGGTACACACGATGGAAATCATTAAATGCTTGCTTCGACTTCCAACGGAAAAAAGATTTGATTCGCGGCTTCGCATATGATAGCCACCACTGCATCCAAGAAGAGAAGTTTCTTCGCTGGCGAGTCCAATATTGCCAGCGCAAGCGAAATTCATCAATATTCTCCGCAGTCAGCAGATGCGGGCGAAGGGACCAGAAGCCACGACCAGCTTCTCTACCGAGATACGGAAGGCATATTCGTGCTGTTAAGGCCTTGTGATCCGAGAATGAGCACACATGTACGCTGTTCTCAGCTGGCATCGCAGGTTTTGGCTGACATACATCCTGTCTAGGCGGGATGACGAGTTGTGCGTGACGTATGTGTGTCCGGGCATGTTCGGGCAGACTTTTTCCCAAACGTCGAGAAGCTGTAGTTGTTGCACAGTTCGGAGGAGAGCGGGACTAGGGTTGTGACCTGTTGCATCGCACTGTCGTAAGACACAATTGAAATCTCCTACGATTATCGTGTGGTCTGTTGGATTTCGTAGATAGAACGCGAGAGTATTGCCATAGAAACGTTTTCTTTCCGCTCGGAGAGCAGTACCCGACGGTGCATATAAATACATTACAGAGTGTTGTATTCTGCACCCTTAGTGCGATTATTCGACCATCTAGACCAGTGATTCCCAAAGTGGGCGAAATCGCCCCCTTGGGGGCGAAAACGACATCGAAGGGGGCGAAAATTTTAAAATTGGACCAACAAGGGGGCGATTTTCCGAAAACTATTTGAAGTGATTATGGGTATTTTTGACAGTTTCGGTCTCTTTGTCAAGAGGAGCTTTTGTCATTGTCTGAAAGTTGGTTGAACAAATCAGCTCGATTGGAAAAGTTTCTATATCAATTTAGGATTTAACAGGCTTATTGTACCTTACCAAACAATAGAATAATTATTTTCGGATAGATTTATTTTGAAAACCTAATCTCAACTCAAGTACAACTATTTCGGAGAATTTGATCATGTGCTTTTCTTGAGCCATCAACCATTAAGTGAAAACAGATCTCTTTTGAAACAACAGTTTTCGTTTTTTTTAAACACGGCAAAACCTATATTTTTTAGTTGTGAATAATTTAAAATGCCAACTATCAAATAACATCTGATTTAATATAATAAATCTACTTAATGCACTTAATACTCGAATACATGCTTGAAATTTTAACGTTTATGAAGTACACTTGTTGTTACCTGGTATTTTAAAAAATGAAGTAATTACAGAAATTATACTCGTTGATTATCGCAAGTGTACAACAATATGATTTGATACATTCTTCATGTTTAAAGAAATACAAAACTTGTGTGTCCTTGATTTGTCTCAGGTGTAAATTGAAAACGCGTTTTTTTTAAAGCATTCATGTATTCCAAGATATAGAGAAGCTCTGAAAGTATTTTGATTTTGCCAGAGTTTTTCAATCGTATTTTGAGATTTTCTGATAGAATTTTAAACAAAATTTGGGATTTTAAGATTGTATTTAAGATTCTTATGCCTTTTTCTTCCTTTGATTTTACAAATATCATATATAGTAAAATTGCTGAAATTTTCCACTCTACTTGAAAGTATTTTGTTTTATTATTTGGCATATTAATTACGGAATTATCTAATTTACAGTGAAATTTAAATCTTCGTCGAACTTTTTGAGTTTCTTTGAGAAAACCAAGACGACTTATAAAGCTGAATCCTAAAACCCTGCCATCTATTCTTCCTTCTTCGGGAATAATTTTATTTCGAAGTTACATTTCCTTGAAGTTCTAGCAAAAAAATATAATTCTGAATGCTATTTATTCACGATTTTATATTATAAATTGAGGAGCCCTCTTCTTCCGATTTCAAGCTTCCTTCCATGAACTGTCTTAAGATTATTTTTATGGTGATTAAAAAAAATACAATAAATCATAGAAAATTTGGTTGATTTTGGAACTCCATACATTTTGTATGTTATGAAAAATTGGTGAAAAACTTTAAACCTCATTTACTTGAAAGTGGGTTTTTGTCACTTACATCCCTTTGCTTCTAACTCCCTCAATTTAAAGCTGAAAATTAAATGAAAATGTAATATTTTTTTGCGCACGTCACGAAAATTTAAAAAAAAAACGACTTGAAAAATATATTAAGTTTATAACACATTGTGTTATGATGGTATGATTATTTTCTATAACTTATTATGTTATAAACTAGATGCAGGATGATGTTAAAATAACTAAAATTGTAACAAAGTACACCGGTCTAATCAAAATAATAACCTATTTCGTTATAATCGGATCAAAATTATAACACAATATGATATAAATTTTAGCTTCAAGAAAACTAGTTTCTATCATATTTTGATACAATTATGTAAAATGATGATCTGAATGTCAAAGAATCAAAACTAAATTATTTTTCAATGAGTTATTGAACAACATTTATAACATAATATGATACAATTGAGTTATAATATTTTTTAACACCAAAGATGTTAAACATGATTATATCACAATGCGTTATACATATCATGGTTTGTTATAATTATGTTATATTTTTGTTAGAATCTTCTAGTCGGGAAAATACAGTGAAAAAAGCAGGTTTTGTTAGTGGCTTACAAAATAGACAGAATTTGTAGATTTTAATGCAATTCCAAAATTTCAAATCGTATTTAAAAAAAAGCAAGCTTAGGGGGGCGAAAATATTTTTCAACAGCTTCAAGGGGGCGATTGCTCCGACAAGTTTGGGAACCATTGATCTAGACTCTTCTCAATGTTTGAGTATTGGACGTGCTCCTTCAGCGCAATTGCCGTTCCCCTCCTCGTGTGATCTACGTTGCATACGACGTTGTAGCCCGGCAAGAGGAGCTGCTCGTTCTCCACTTCCTGTAAAAAGGCGATATCGATCTCCGAGTCTCGGAGAAATGTTTGTAGGGCATTGAGTTTGGTCCGATTGGTGATAGTGTTGATGTTGATCGATGCGAGGTTATAGCTGTGTAGAGCCATTAGATATGGGATTCCACCACCACCTCGTACGCGTCCTCTTCGTAGTCTTGTCGTAGCTTCTTGCCAGTGATACGACCACTTCGGCGCTTGCTGCTGTTCGATGTCGTTGAGTTGTCGGTGTCATTCCCGTCACTTGCATGACGTGGTGATTTTCGGCTTGTTGATAGCAGATTCTGCGTCACCACCGGTGGTGGCATGAGGTTGGTGTTTTGTTCGGTTGGATTCGGTTTCGTTGATTTGTCGACGGGATGGAAACCCGGTGGCGTCGGGTTAGCGGAAGACGGAGCAGCTGTATCCGATTTGTTGGCCGAAAGAGATGATCGGTTGATCTCTCTGGATTTCGACCCGAAGAGCTTGGCGAACGGAATTTTGTTTTTCGGTGCAGCGGGTTTCATGTTACGAGGGGCTTCTGATCGAATTTCTGTTTGTTTTGCCACATTTGCGTATGTCTTTTGTACAAGCAATTTCTTGTTGTGTACAAAAGATATGCCGTTGTGCACAAATTCGCCGCAGTATCGGCAAGTGTGCAGCTGCCCGAAATAAACAACGTTTGTTGTTTGTCCGTCTATGGTGACGTAACTTGCAATGTTACGTTTCACTACCATACGTACAATACGCGTACCGGTCGGGAGACCAGCAAATCGATATTTGCTGTCCCACAGTTGCTCGGTTATTGAGAGTACTTCTCCGTATGCACTGAGAAACTCCGAAATCTGCTCGTTCGTGATGTCTTCGGATAGATCGGTTAGTTTCACCTCCACAGACCCGTCCTCAAGAGTGATCCGTAATTTGTAGACTTTGCCATCTACCTCGGTTTCATGCTTGTCATTGTGCTCTGCAACGATTTTCTGCGCCAGCTCGAGGTCAACAACCTTGACGAAAGCGCATCCGAGTGCTCTACTCGGCTGAAGTCGAACAACTTGTTCGTGTTTTAGCCCCAATACGGAACCAACAAAGTCATGAAACTCCTCAAAAGAAGGCTTCCGCGGCACGTTCGCATAATCGATGCGAAACGTGTTTTCGCGTCGAACACTCATCGCGGCGGAATCCGCGACACTACGTGTACTGAGCACGGAACGCAAAACGGGATCTTACGATATCGAAAATGAAAAAAAGATGACAATAGCTTGCGTGTGGCTTCCAATACAGAACGCGACTGCTCTGCTTGGAAGTTGAGCGCGAACTGCGTTCGAAAGCGTTTCAAGACGTTTCAATGCGTTTCAGGGCATTTCAGAAGGTTTCAAGGAGGCTTAAAGAGGCTTCAGAGGTTCGCAGGTGAATTTCCTGTAGGTTTGATGGAAGTTTAGGAGGCGTTTCAATGCTTTTCAGGGCGTTTCAGAAGTTCGTTTCTTCTTGGAGTTCCTCAAACAGATAATGAACTTTAATCTTGACATGGTGGCCTGAGGTTTTGCAAGCATAAATTTCATTCGTAATACTCCAAGAGATTACTATTTACACCAAAAGATCAGATGGATTCCAGGGAATTCTATGATACTCATATACAATCATAGAACCCACCACTTGATAGACCATAGTTAGCTGCGGCTGTGTGAGTATGAGCTTTAATCATGAAGCTTTTAGAGATAATCAAATGCCTTAGAAGCACCGACGAACCGACGTGATAGTGGTGTTCCAAAACTGCCCCCCCCCAAATTTAACGGTCGACCAGCAAAGCGGTCTGTCAAATCAGCGCAGACGCGAACCGTTTCCTATATGAACACACGGGGGTTCGGGATCAAGCTATCAAAACAACGCGAACCGTTATAGGGGTGGCGGTAGTTTTCGGCTATTTTTCATCATGGCGTCGGGGACAACAAATTTGAATTTATTTGTTCTAGCTGACACGTCGGTTCGTCGGTGTTAGAAGATCCGATGACCTATACTTAATGGTGTTTTTAGATATCATCAAACAGATAATGAATTCACCACTTGACATTTAAAAAAATTATTACACTGATATGACAATTAGTATGACACAGTGAAAACTTAAAAAAAAAATTGGTTGAAATCGGTTGAGAACTGTTAGGAAAAAAAACATGCTTTCGAAATAATTGCGTATCAAGTATACACTACGCTCCCATAAAGTAGCGAGGCGTAAAACACTATATCTTTGCTTCTACTGCTTGGATCTCTATGAAAAATGTATACCTTTATTCGATTAGACAAGATAATCAATACACATAACTTTCGAACCCCTTATTTTAATTATCCCTTTGCATCACGCCGGGAACAGCTCGCTGACGTAATGTACGGTTTGGATCGAAAAGGACCCTATTACCAAAGGAGGGTTAAGGTAAAAGTGAATTTTCTGCCTGACCTCAGCATATACATATAACCTATTAAAACAAACAATCTAACAATCACTTACTTTTGTCTTGCTATACTTGTTATAATAATTACACAACACTTACCTTAGTGATGATGATTAACCTGGGCTTGTTAGGGGAATATCTGTAAATAAAAGAAAATCGGGTTAAGTACGGTTCCTTTGAATTCCACTAAGAATTTGCATCCTTTGACAGATACGTATTTCGACCTCAACTGTAAGGTCGTCTTCAGTGTCTTGTACTTGACTCGAGTCGAGTCAAGTACAAGACACTGAAGACGACCTTACAGTTGAGGTCGAAATACGTATCTGTCAAAGGATGCAAATTCTTAGTGGAATTCAAAGGAACCGTACTTAACCCGATTTTCTTTTATTTACTTACCTTAGTGTTTACAGAAATATGACCGTGAAACCTATGGAACAGGAAAACCTACCATATGCCCATAAACCCTAATCTTAATTAAGCCATATGGAACATAGAAGCATGCAACACTATAAATAGGAGTGTTTTAATGCAATTTCTCACCCAAGTGAAAATGATCCGCATATTTGTAGCAGTTTTCAGTGTTATCACGTTCGCCACAGTAACTGTTAGTGCAATCGAATCGCAACTGTTTTCCAGCGAATTCATATGGGACTTTTTCAAGGTTCGTTCAATCGACTGTTCCAAACAGAATATTTTAAACTCCCCTCCTACTTTCAGAGTTCATTCGACGAGCGTCGAAATCTGGCCACGTCACCCTTTTCCATCCGACTGGGGATGACCATGCTGGCCAACTCCATCACCGACGGGTACACCTTGAAGCAAATGACCGATAAATTGCACCTGCCAAGTTCCATTGCCAGAGCTTCCGAGCAAAATCGCCGCAAGTTGATGGTGCTACAAAAGGACAAACACTTCTCGTACGCAACGAAGCTGATTGTTCTCGGAACCGAATCCCTAAATCCCAAGTTTCTGGCAGCTATGCACAATTTTGACACTCCGGCAGAGCGACATCCTCTTTCGAACTTGAAGTCCCTTCCAACTCTGGCGAATCGTTGGGCGAAGAACATGACGTCCGGTATGGTCAGCACCGTACTGATGGACAACGAACTGCTTCCGGATACCAGAATGATCCTGCTGAGTGCGACGGCTTTTGCAAGCAAGTGGGAAAATCAGTTCAATGTAAATGTCTCCAAAGTGGAGATGTTCAGCGCGTACACCACGGGCAAACTCTACATGACCAACTTTATGAATCTGGAGCATACGTTGCTTCCGGTGGCCATGAATGACGATTTGAAAATGAAGGCGATTGAGCTGCCTTTCGAAAAAGGTAGTGATTATTCCTTCATGATCATAATGCCCCTGGATAGGGATGGCAACATGACGGAAATGGTGGGCAAATTGAATCACAAATCATTCACAAAGCTCTACGACAGCCTCGTTCCGATGAGAATCTCTGTGAAAATGCCTCGCTTCAAGGTTTCGACCGGTGTGAATGTGAATTCGGTTTTGAAGAAGCTACATCTGACTGCGCCGTTCCAGTGGAGCACGTTCCAAATTTTCAGACAGGAAAAGCTCACCCTGGACAAGGTCAAGCAAAGCGTAACGGTTCAGGTGGACGAGCAAGGAGTTCGGGCAGCCGCTGTCGATGGTAAGTCTGATATATTGTGTGAGATTATAAATATTTGAACCTGATTTTTGATTTATTTTCAGCGTACGTCATGGTCACGAGGAGTGCCCCATTAACATTCCAAGCTGATCGTCCGTTCGTGTTTGCCATTTTGAAGAAATCAGTACATTTCCCACTGTTTGTAGGACACTACGCATATCCAGCAAATTCGTCACCGATTAAACCGTAGTAAGTGTATTGTAACTAGAAATAAATGCATGTTTGAGACGTAATACAAGGTTTTGCTTTGTCAACCTAAAGACTGGACTCGAAAAAAAATGCGACACAAAGAATAATGTATAACTTTTGGTTGCGTGTACAAAAATCGCTGATTTTTTGACCAGGAATAATACATTATGTGTAGCTAATTCCATAAAAATTTCATCAAAATCGGTTAAGTGTTTGCGGAGATATCGTCGAAACAAGAGACTTACCATTTGAGAATCTTGGGCGAACGAACACTTTGGGGTTAAGAATGGGGGTGTGCCAGGATTGTTTTTTAATTTATCGATCATTATAAAAATAATGATAATAAAGTCCCTGAAAGCTTGAAATCTGGAAAAAAAATGGATATGCTGAACTCACAATCGACAAAATGGTCACTTAAACCCGTTTGCAGCTGGGCCCCTTAATTATTTCGACATATAAAGAAAGAGAAATAGAGCAGAACGTTAGTTGGAGCTAATGAAAGTGCGAGAGTAAGAGAAAAATTAAGAAAAATAGACTTTTTGATATCTGTCGTAAACCATGATGTCATCTGCCAGTCAGTCATTTATTTATCTATATATATAAAAATGCAGTGGCATACGTGGGACCGCGCATAACTTGCAAACGGAAGGTCCGATTTTGGTCGTCTTAGTTTTGTTCTGTTAGTTTTCACACAAGGAAGGTTTATGAGGCATAAAACATGGGCAAATTGAGAGTTTTTGAAAATCGATCTTTCATATATTTTGACCGGGGACTTGATCTTGGATAGAAACTTGAAACGTCAAAAAACGCAGTAGGCAAGACAAAGTTTGCCGGGTACAGCTAGTTAATAATAACTCTTGTGACGTAAGACAAAGTCTTTTTAATTTAATTTTTAATATATCCCGAGCAGGAGAAAATAGCACAAGTTTACAAAATAAAACGAAAGTCGTGAACTTCTGTCAACGACCAACATTTTTGAAGTACAATTTAGTGCTGATTTCGAAACCGACCTTCAAAAATTTTTAAGTAGAACAGTTTTTGAGTTTTAGCTCAATATCGAGTTTTGCAACTTTTCAAAATATGTAATTTACTAAAATTCAAATATATTGCGTTTTGTTCAACGAATTTTAAATCTTTTTCCATAAATTAAAAGCTGAATACAATACCATTCGATCATCTGAATACAGGTTTTGCGTCAGATTGATGAAATTCAAGATATTGGCGAGTTTTAGGGACAATCTTCTTAAATTTTAGCAAATATCCCAAAAAATTTTGCAGAGATGTATTTTTTTAATAAGAAAAAACCAACTTAAAAATTCTCTTTTGACGTTTATTTGACATATCATATGTAGGCAAGTTACAGTAAAAATTTCAGATCAATCGGAGCATTGATTACGGAGAATGAGATGTTTGAAGTGAGCGACTTTGCTTAAAAATAGAACAAAAATCGATTTCAAATCATCAACCTTGTATGGAAAGTCGAAAAAAATTTCGCTCTACTGTATTTTTTTTTCCTTCGCGTTTTCGAACTCAGGGCATGATTCTACACCAAAAATGATCATCAGCTTACCGAGTTCAAAAATGCTGTAAACTAGTGTAGCTGAAGAATAACAGACTCAGGTATGGAAAACCGAAAAACTACAACCTGAAGGAGGTATGAAGCAGCTCTGCATAAGAGGTAAAATACCCAAAAAAATAATAACTGGTGTGTATTCTGTGCATAACACGTGAATAATATGATATCAGGTATGGCAATACCTAAATAATAATCGGCGATTCTGCCATACAAATAGCGATTTCTCCATAATTGAATACTACCTCAAGCAGTTCTCAACACCAAACCAATAACTCGTTGAGCTATTATATCAATAACTACAAAATACCAAAGTAAGTTATTTTCAATACCTGGATAACCGACCAATACCTAGTCTTGGTATGATACCTGACTTTGGTATGCTGCAGTTATGTGTCAGTTATTCATTCCTGCACGGGATGCATTGAATCTATACGGATCAGAATACAACGAACTAGAGAATAACTTTTTTGGAGCTAAACCCAAGACTTCCAATGTTTTCATGAAATCATGTTTATTTTACTGAAACTTAACAGTTGATATCTTTTTTATGAAGATTTATAGGTATTGTGAGACACCTTGGGAGTCAACGGGTTAACACACGCCGCTCGAACATTTCGAGTACTTGTAGATCTTCCACGAGCATGTGTCGTGTCGTCTGTAGAGAACCGTTTTGTACATGATACATTTTGTGTGTGGGCGAATCTTTTTAGACCGCAGCTTCTTCTGGAGCCCGTAATAGGCCGCGACTTCCACTGATGATGCGACTTTGAATTTTATAACTCACATGGTTGTCAGGCGTCAGAGAACATTCGAGGTAGACGAATTCTTCCGCCATCTCGAAGGTATCATGACATAACTTCATAGTCGTGTTCGATTCCGCATATATGTACTATGTTTTTGGCGCATTCACCACCACTAAAACAACTTTTACAGCTTCGCGTTTCAGGCGGGTGATCAGCTCTGTCTGTTCTTCTGACGATAACATCCATGTCGACCGCAATGCACACAAATTGGCCGGATTCTGCGAAAATCGTACCCCGCTAGAGCGATATTAAAGAGTAGGCATGACAGTCTGTAATTTTGTCGCAGTCCCCGGCGATATCCGAATAAACTGCATAGTTCACCATACGCAGTTGTGCACACACACCGTCCATCGTTGCTGCTTTGATCAGTCTGGTGAGCCGTACTATGGGGGATTTCCATACAAGCAGGCGGAAAAATATATTCATCATATTTTCGAGGATTTTTTTAGTTTTCTGTAGTTGGTTCGGCCAATATTGTTAACGAACATTGTCACGATCAAGATTTGAAAAGGGCGTATTTTTGATATAAGTCAAATTACTGAACATACAAAAAAAGTTTAAATTTGTTTAAATTTTTTATTTTATTTTATTTATTGTTTCGCCAATGCCTGTAGGGTTTAATCATATTTTTAACTAAACTGAGATTCGGGCTCAGTCGGCAGCATGATCTTAGCCTCCCTAATTATATCTTGGGATAAGCCAAAATAGCGTTGGGCAATTTTGAATCGATATTTGCAGCATCGATGTTTTTGTTCCGATTAATCGATTTTTGAATCGATGTTGAAGCCCCACGAAATCGACCGAATCGTTTTTTTTTATATTCGAATTTTCTTTCGATTCAAATATTTTTTTTGTTATAGAATGCACTGTAGGATTTAACCATTAAAAAATGTACATAAAATCTGGAGTCTATATAATCTTGGGTCAACTAAATCGAGGCATACCTGTATATCTCAGATTTATTGGGCAACCCCTCCCAGGAGTCTAAGTGATTTTTTCTCAGGACTCTGAAGGAATTCTCCTTATGGTCTAGAGAGCCCCTTTCAGGGTTCTAGCGCATCCTTCTCAGGATTCTAGGTCAGTCCATCTCTGGTTAACGAACATTTTTTTTTTCTTAGATTCCCTCCCAGTATTCTCGATAAATTTCTCTTAATAATGTGGAGGATCCCTCTCAGGGCTCTGGGGCAATCTCTTTCAAGCTTCTAATGAGATGTCTTTCAATATTGCAGGAAAATTTATCTCAGGATTCTAGGAAAATCTCTCCCAAAACTCTGGAAGAATCCGCCAGGGAGTTCTGGGGATATCCGTCTAAGCATTCTGGGAGAATCCCGAAGAAAATCTTCTCTCAGGATTCTGAGGTAATCCGTCACAGAATTCGGGGAGAATTCATCTCAGGTATCTGAGGAAATCTCTCAGGATTCTGGAATAATTCTTATGAAAGATTCTTAGAGAATCCATCTCAGAAAACTGGAGTTATCTTTCCCTGGATTCTAGGGAAATCCTCAATAAAATTCAGGGAGAATTCCTATTGGAAGACTCTTTCTCTCTTTTATAGAATAAGGTCTCTCAGGATGCTAGTGTGATCATTTTCAGCATTTTGAAGGAATCTCTCACATAATTTTAGAGGAATTTTCACAGTTATGGAAGAGTCCCTTTAAAAATTCTCTAGGATTTGTTTTCAGCAGTATTATATGGGAATACCCGACTAGAAAATTATATCAAGTTTATGTCATATTGTGTTATGATGTTATAATATTTTCCAAAACTTATTCTGTTATAAACTAGATGCAGGATGATGTTAAAATAGCTAAAATTGTAACAAAAAGTACACTGGTCCAATTCAAATTATAACCTACTTTGTTATAATCATATCAAAATTAAACAAAATGAGATACAAATGTTGGTCTCAGGATTGGTAGTTTCTATCAAAATTTGATACAACTTTGTAACATTAATTTTCAAATGTCGAAGACTCAAAATAAATTATAGTACAATGAGTTATCAAACAACATTCATAAAATAATGTAATATAACTGAGTTATAGTATTTTGAAAACACCAAAGATGTTGAACATGATTATATCACAATAAGTTATAAATATCATGGTTTGTTAGGATTATGTCATATTTTTGTTACGATTTTCTAGTTGGGTATCTATCAGAATTCTAGGGAATCTCTTGATTCTAAGGGAATTCATTTATGGGTTTTGGGGTATTTCCTACCATGGTTCCCTACCAAGAGTGAAATTCTTCTCTAGGATTCTAAGAAATTTCTGGATGATCTGGGTTGATTCCTCTAAGGATTCCGGAAGACCCTCACTTAGAATCCCACTCAAATTCTGAAGAAATTTTTCTCAGCATTCTCAGGAACTCCTCTCAGGGTTTTGGGGAATCCCTCGCATATATTTTGTGCTTCCTCTTAGGTTTCGGAAGAAATCCTTCCCAGCATTCTACGAGAATCCCAGTAGAATTCTGTTTTCTGTATTCTGGTTGCTCCCAGAAATCCCATTCAGGATTCTGGGAGAGTCCCTCTTAGTAATCAGGGAAAATCCCTTACAAGATTATGGGGAGATTCTCTTGAGATTTCGGTGTAATAATTTAAAGTATTTTATATGAATCACCCCAGAACTCTAAGGGCCTCTCGGGACTCTGAGACAGTCCGCCTTATAGATATGAAGTAATCGTACTCAGGATTCTAGGAATATCTTTAATAGAATTCAAAGAGAATTCCTACCGATACCGGAAAAGTCTTGTTTTCTTTTCTACATAAAGTCGCTCAGAATACTGGTGTAATCATTTTCAGCATTCTGAAGAAATCTCTCTCATAACTCTAGTGGAACTCCATTCAGTATTCTGGAGGAGGCTCTCTAAAGATTGGGGGAATTTCTCTCAGCAGTCTGCGGGAATTTATCTCAGTACTATATGGGAATACTTCTCAGAGTTCTGGGAAATATAAGGATCTCAGGATTTTTCTTACAATTCAAAAATATTAATTTTTTTTTTGCCTTTCTCGTACACCAAGTGCACTGGAAAGGCTATATGTTCACTCCAAAAATGACTTATTGATAGAAGGCCCGGAGGGTCGAATCACATATACCAATCGACTCAGCTCGACGAATTGAGGTGATGTCTGTGTGTGTATGTGTGTGTATGTGTGTGTGTGTATGCGTATGTGTGTATGTGTGTGTACAAAATAACCTCACATCACTTTTTGGCAGTAAACCTAAACCGATTTTAATAACCGACGGTTCATTCGACGCGTAATCTGGCCCCATTGTTTCCTATTGGAAATGGTTCGGATCGGTCCAGCCGTTCCGGAGTTATCGCAATTTAGGTGTTTTGTGTAATTATTACAAACCTATGCATGCGACACATCAAACTACGGCATTTTCGATAACTTGATCAATGGTAACCATGAAAACAGTATCAGACCATATCTGAACCGGTTGTATTCCGGAACCGGTTCCGGGTGTCCCACCGGAAGTGGCCAAATATAAAAGTGAACTAAACCCATGCATGCGACATATCAAAACGCGGCTTTTTCGATAACCTGATGAACAGTAAGCAGGATAACAATCTCAAATCATATCGAAACCGGTAGTGTACCGGAACTGATTCTAGATGTCCTGCAGGAGGTGGCCAAGTGTAATAGGTAATCAAACCCATGCATGTGACATATCAAACAGTGCCTTTTTTGATATCCTGATGAACAGCAAGCAAGAAAATATTCTCAGAACATATCGGTACCGGTAGTGATCTGGAACCGGTTCCAGGTATCCCGCCGGAAGTGGCCAAATATAAAAGTGAATGCGACATATCAAATCGCGGCTTTTTCGATAACCTGATAAACGGTTAGCAAGACAATAGGATCAGACAACATCAGAAACTACCGGTACTGTTCTGGAATCGATTTCGGGTGCTCCGCCGAAAGTTATAGTAGGAATAGTGTGCCAAAACTGGTTCCAGCTGTACCTCCGGAAGTGGTCAAATATAGAACGAAACCAAACGCAGCATATTTCATAACGTCTTCTTCGATAACGCAAAGAACGGTCAGCAAGAAAATAGTCTCAGGCCACATTTAAGACTACCGGTAGTGTACCGGAAAAAGTTTCGAGTGCCTCGCCGGAACTGGCGAAATCAATTCGCGACATTTTAGAAAAACTGATTAACAATTTGCATGTAGTTTGTCTAAGACCATATCAGGAACAATCGATACAATCCCGAAACTGGTTCTGGGTGTCCCACTGGAAGTGGTAAAATGTAAAAGTGATCCATACCCATGCGATACATCAAATCGTGGTTTATTTTTATGTAACCTAATGAACATTAGCAATGAAATAGTCTCAGACTATATTTGGGAGACTCATTAGTGCTCCGGAACAAGTTCCGGGTACCCCACCGAAAGTGATTAAATTAACCATGTGGCACATCAAACTACGGCTTTTTTAATAACCGGACGAACGGTTAGCTAGAAAATAGGCTCATACCTGGTGAAGGTGCTCAAGCAGTCAACTGAAAAGTCTGGTATATTTCAGTTCTGCTCATATGTTGAACATAACGTCTGACTATGTGCCATCAATAATGTTTGAGTCAATTCAATGATGGCTTTGAAAACAATGCTTGCATTTCTAATAAAGTATGAAGATTCAGAACACTTTGGTTTACGTCGACGAAAAAATCATGAGAACATATTCGACGAGAAAGGCACTATCACCACTAGGTGGATTAATTTGGGTTTTTAGAATTTACTGTCTCAACGTTATATCCATTTTCGAATCAGAGTTCCAAAACATTCGATGTGCAAACTCAAATTTTGATATTGAATTTATTTATTGACAAATAAAACATATCATGAACTTGAACTACAAGCAGCAAACGAATCATTTTATAGTTTTGTAATATTCCATAATATCGAATCGATGTGAAAATATCTACTCAAAGCATTCGTTTAAATCGGTGAATCGATTCTGCTGATCCAATTGGAATCGATTTACAAAAATCGATGTCTCAGCCAGATTTGCCCAATGCTAATCCAAAATCAATTATAACAAACTACATATCAGTTAACATTTCGCACATCACAACGGCCAATCATCGAACAATCGCGTCCGGCAGTGAATTGGCCCTCATTGTAGTTTTCCTCATTCTTGCGAGTTCCTCCTTGTCTGACGTCGGTGTTTCACTTTTTTTTTCCTGCGCTCGCCATGTCTCCCAATGACCGCGCGCAGCGACGACGACGACGACGACGACGATGGCGACAGTTTGGCGGGAGCACACCTGCATCGTTTCCTACATCGCGTTGGTTGGTCTTTATGGTAAACGGAGATCGAAAGAAGACGGCGCACAGTTTCAGTGTTCCAGTTTTGACCTCTAACTCTGACTCCTCTGACTGGGCACGGATTGGTGAGGTGGAACGTGAAGCTGGGTGTGAATGCGAAAAAGAAGGTCTCAGCCAGCGTATAGATTTAAATTTCAGTGAGTCGTAGACTCCTTTCGAGGTTTTGCGGTGAGCTCCAACAGGGGGCACACATGTAGTCTACTAGGTAGATGCAAGTCACTCTCGTCACGATCACACCCACTTGCGGCGTGCCACTCGGCGAGATAGTTATTCAAATGATTCGTTATTTTCTTCTTTTCTCTTAGACTTGGCGTGCTAAAACTGAAGATTGATGCCTTCTAATTACAATGGGATTTATCCTATTCCTATATACACAGACAAGTTCGTTTCAGAACTTTTTGGATATGAATGACCCACCCTGTATTACACAGCCGACGCCTCCTCAATACGACCATCGACTGTCGTGAGGGCTCTCCAAAGACACATTTGCGCGAAGAGGCCCAGCATGAGGTGCGAAAATCCTTTTCTTTCGCTGTCCATAAATGGGTGCGGTTGTTCTGGGTTTGCGTGAGATAACTCCGGGAGATCAAAAACCGCCACCAAGTTCCTGGCCGGCGGCGGTGAATTGACCGCACCTCGCCTCATACGGATCACACGCTATCACGGACAAACCCACATTGGGTTGGTACGACGCGACGCGACCTGTGCTGGCTGTAGGTTTGATTTGTCCGTCGAAGTCGCGTTTCTGGTCGGCTGGCCGCGGGCTCTCGTGGAGGTATTTGAACAGCTGCCATCATCACACGCGAAATGGACCACGCATGAGCTTGCAGCTTCCTCGCTATGGGACCGCAGCGCGCGCGTCAAACATGTGTTCAAACGATCTGCACACCAACTCCGCGGTCGATGCAGGGCAGGTAAGGTATAATAAATGACTTGTTCGAGAACTAGTCGCGTTCGTTATTTGGTTCAATAAATTTAATGAATCGTGATCGTTAGATGATTCAGCCCGAATTGGCAGCCTAACGCGTGCTTTCGCATGTGACAGCTGTGTTGGACACGACACCTTGTTTTTCGAGTTTAAATTTGGCAAGTGAATTTGCACAATGCTGCGTTGTTACAAGGATGTCAGTTAACCACGTTTGAATATACTTGCATTGCAAGTCATGCGGGCGGTGATCAATCGTAGAAAATAATAATAATAAAAAAAAACTAAGGGACATTACGTTGACTTATCATTATGCCGAATGGATCAATGACAGTAGACCGACGAACAAAATCAATGAGGTATAGATACAGGTGGCGCAGATAAACATTGCGAACCACTAGTTGTCTCTTTTGTTCTATCGCTGTTCTAATGCAACTCAATTAGTGACGTCACTAATTGAGTTGCATTAGATCAGCGATAGAATAAAAGAGACAACTAGTGGTTCGCAATGTTTATCTGCGCCACCTGTATCTGTACCTCATTGGAACAAAACAAATCGAAAGAACAGAAAATCAAAAAAAAAAACGATCAAATCTGTCTATACATGTCAATGGTTGCTCCTCCGTGATTGGTCTGAGCTGGTACCAATTGCACGGAGATCCAAATGAATAAGGGCTGGGACACTCCACTTATTCTCAAAGCGCAATTTCAGCAGCTCATACATTTTGGATCAAAAGCGTCGCCGGCCACGTCCTTATAGTCAGTTGGAAAGGGAAAGGAATGTTCAAGTGTGCTGGTTGTTGCTACTAAAGCCCGAGATCACCTCTGCATCCCCACAACCAGCACGGACTGGGGTATTTGTTAGACGGGAAAGATGGGAGATCTGGGAGTCACCGTTGGGTCGGTGATGCGATCCATGGATGGGGGATATTTATAGTGTTCTTAGATTGTGTGGTGATTACTATGAAGGACAAGCGGCACAGCTCGCTTTGGTTGCATAACTTGTAGGCGTTATACACACTGTGCTGTGGAAGTTGTAAGGAAGGGAAACAAATTTTTGCAATTCGTTTCTGGTTCTAGCGATGGCTATGAACATATGAATATACAAGAGTTGTTTATGTAGAGAAGAGAAAGAGAGAGAAAGTGGATAGAATGATGCAAAGTAGGATGAAAGGGACGGGCCAGAGATTGAACCCATGACCCTCTGCATACCAATCAGAAGCGGTAGACACTAGACCACCAAGCCCGTTAAAATCGAAAGAACAGAAAATCAGACGAAAAACTCTGGTTTAAGTGTTGATTTGTTATACAACCGAAACAAATTCCAATGTGTCTCTTTTCTTTACTACCAACTGAAACCGCATTACACTTTGTTTCGTGGCAGGAGATCATGAATGATATCAATATTCGGCAGGCGGAAAGTGCGGTGGTACGGTAATCAATATCCTGCATCACCCTTTCGTCCATCTACAATCTGTGCCATTTTTTCGACTACAACCTCAGATCTGAGGTGATCTGAGGTGATCTGAGGTGATCTGAGGAACAGGCTTTGTCTATCAAGTTTTAAGTTAGTTATGCTCCCTCCCACCAAGAGAAAAAAAATCTGACGAACACCTGAGCGTAATTCGATACTTTTTCATTCAAGAGATTACGTTGTTGATGCTGCTGCAGTTGCTCCCGCAAGATTGAAAAACCCATTCATCTGTAAGGTAATTGGAATTTGGGTACAACACATCGATCATCCGTTCGTTCTGTTGATCTGGCCGGTTCGGTTAGGATTGACCATTTGTTTCGAAATCGGTAACTCATCCGAAAACGGTACAAAACTGGCGTCCTTTTAAAAAAAAACATCATATGGTCCATTGTAGGAAAGGGACCCAACAACGGGGTGTAGTGTTCCCTAAACTATCCCGGTACCTGCGTGATGCGTGGTGGGTACCGTGAAATGGAGTGGCTTTGATATTTTTCAGTTATTTTTCTGATTTGTTTCGAAGAAGCGATTAGATAAAAAAGGTAAGCGGTCAGGCTAAGGCCGGGGTGGCCTCTGCTGTACATAGTAGCCGCCTCCATTCCACTCGGTCCATGGCTGTTTGTCTCCAGTTCCGCACTCTGCGTAGGGTCCGCAGATCGTCCTCCACTTGGTCGACCCACCTAGCTCGCTGCGCTCCACGTCTTCTTGTACGGTCGGATGACTCTCGAGAACCATTTTAGTCGGGTTGCTATCCGACATCCTGATGACGTGACCCGCCCACCGTAGCCTCCCGATTTTCGCGGTATGGACGATGGTTGGTTCTCTCAGCAGCTGATGCAGCTCGTGGTTCATTCGCCTTCTCCAAGTCCCGTCTTCCATCTGCACTCCGCCGTAGATGGTACGCAACACCTTCCGTTCGAAAACTCCAAGGGCGCAAATAAAAAGAAAATCGGGTTAAGTACGGTTCCTTTGAATTCCACTAAGAATTTGCATCCTTTGACAGATACGTATTTCGACCTCAACTGTAAGGTCGTCTTCAGTGTCTTGTACTTGACTCGACTCATCATCCAAGGGCGCGTTGGTCCTCTGCATGTAGGGTCCATGTTTCGTGCCCATAGAGGACGACCGGTCTAATCAGCGTTTTGTAGATGGTTAACTTCGTGTTACGGCGAACTTTGTTCGATCGTAGAGTTCTGCGGAGTCCAAAGTAAGCACGATTTCCTGCCACAATGCGCCTCTGAATTTCTCTGCTGGTGTCGTTTTCGGCGGTCACCAGAGAGCCCAAGTACACGAATTCTTCAACCGCCTCGATTTCATCACCGTCGATATGAATTCGGGGTGGCGGGCGCGGTGATTCCTCCCTGGAGCCCTTTGCCATCATGTACTTTGTCTTCGACACATTAATGACTAATCCGATTCGCCTGGCTTCACAAGCGATTAGATGCAACTTGGATAATTTAAGGGTGTTCCGACAAACTTCCTAGAACCCTCCTGAAACCACTCGGAACCCCCTGAAGCGCCCCAGAGACTCCTCAAGACCTCCCTGAGATCCCTTAACCTTCACGTACCCGACCCCCGACAATTATTTTTCAAAATGCTGGCATTTCGTCAATTTTCATTCGATTTTTTTGAAGTTGCCCTCAATCGATCATAAACTGATGCTAGTTTATTATACTCAAGAGGCCATGCAATATCCCGAACCGTTCCGGAAATATTCCGGATTGTGCTGGGGTCAGGGGGTTGCCAAAATGGCTAAAATTGATTATTTCGTGAATAAGTTGACCCATCCGGATCTCCGTGACAGGTTCCGCGGGGCCTCATTGGGGACACTTTTGGTTTTCAATCCAAACATGCCGTGCGACATATCAATCTTCATGATTTCGAATGGCTGAGTCAGAAACGATAGACTGAAGCCTGTATCAACTAATATGGCCACCCCGCAACATCTATCACAGGTTCCAACCAAAACATGCCAATCTTCATGATTTCGAGAGAATGGGGCAGAAAAAAAATACTGAAGTATGTATCAACTGATATGGCCGCTCCGGAACACCTGGAGCAGGCTCCGCGGGAGCCTCTCAAACACAATAACACGCGAAATAATCACTTTTAGCCATTGGGCAAAACAGACCCCTTCCCCACCTCCTGACCCCAGTGCAATCCGGAAAATCTGCGGAATGGTTTCGAATATTGCATGGGCACTTGAGTGTAATAAACTTGCACCAATTTATGATCGATTAAGCGTGACTTCAAAAAAAAAATCGGATGAAAATTGACGAAATCCCAGCATTTTGAACATGAGATGTCGGGAGTCGGATACGTGACGGCTAAAACTCCTTTGGGTCTTGATACTCGCTAAACCACCCCTGAGACTACCTGGAATCCCTCTAAACGCCATAGAACACCTCTGAGACACCCTAATACGCACCTGATATGCCGTAGGGATGCCTTTGAATCTGAGGTCTCCTGAAACGCCGTTGAGACCTCCTGGTACCCGCTGAAACCCCATAAAACCCCGAAACTCGCAGCACACTTAATTTAGAAAGCCGAATCTCGGTTTTCAAATGCCAAAATTTGCACGCCGAATAGTCAGCTAAATGTTTTCATGAGATCGCAGCTTATAAATCTTAAGAATCAGTATAATACGCCTTGTTTCCAAGAAACCTATTGTCTTGTTAGCTACATTGTATCAAACAATTATCCGTAAAGCAATTTTTTCGCCAAACAAATTTTTCATTCAAATGTCCATAACTTTTTTATACGTCAATCAAAAACGCTGAAATTTTATCTAATCATGAACAATATATTGAAGCTCCATTGGTTAAATTTTGTGCGAGATTGAATAAGTTTTCTGAATGTTATAGTACTTTTAGCATAACTTGTAAGATTTTGGAACAAAATTTTAAAACATTATATCTCAATTTGTATTTTATGAAAATTTTTCATTTTTGTTGTGTTACAGCTTATATCTAAGGCTTTCATATACAGTTTTATCTGAAGTTCTATATTCATTACAAAAAATATGAAAAATCTGTATATGTTTAGAGTATTATTTGGAAATTTAGCATATTTTGATCAATAAAGTGCCAAGTGTTTTGACGAAAAAACTGATGTACGGACAATTGTTTGATAAACTGTAAGTCTCAGTTAAAATTCAGAAACCGAGATTTGCACAGTCGAGCTCGGCAAATAAAACTGAGTGTGTGGAATCCTGAAAACCCCCTGAGACCTCATGAAACCCCCTGAGACCTTTTGGCATTTCCCTGAAACCTTCCGAGACTCTAGAACTGTCTCTGTGGACCCATAGAACCTCCCTGAGTCCCCCTGAAACGCCCCTGAGACCTCCAAGTACGCCCTTGAAATCCCCTGAAACGCCCTTTACCCTCAAAAATTCCCCTGAGGAAGTCAAACGTCTCTGAGAACCCCTGAAGCACCCCGAATACTTCCTGATCCTTTGAAACGCACCAGAGACCCTCTGGTTCTCCCCTGGAACGCCCACAAGACCTCCTGGTATGCCCCTGAGATACCCTGAAGCGCCCCTGAGATCCCCTGATACTTCCCTCAAATCGCTTGAGCCCCCTGAAACGCCACTGAGAAAATGTCGCATATTTTATTTTACTGAATTCCAGTCGGATCAATTTAACCTCGTTTTACGGTTTGCGTATAGAAGATCCTTTAACGTTTTGAAAAATATAATAAACCACTACTGTTATCTCCCGTCCGGGATCTGTGCATGCATATTATGGGAAAGTGGTAGCTGTGCGGCAGCAACGTTCCATTTAAATTACCATCAAGCAGGTATCTACTACCCAAGTTAAAGGTTTTTTTAGATGAAATCCGTTACCGGTCGACCCCGACCGGTGCGGTCGGTAGTTGGCCTATGCAGGGATTCTTTCTCCTTTGGAACGTGATATTTTTTTTTTCGATTTTGTTTAATGATCATAAAAGGATCCGAGTTTAATGGGCGAGAAATGGGGATGAAGAATGCGCAAAGGTGCGTGTTGGGAAAGCAGTTGCAGAAGTCGCCAGAATCAACCGAATTGATGAACTTTATTAAGACGAAGTTATAAATTCCTAGATGAAACATAATAATCAGCTCCAAGTCAAATTGTATGGTGGGTTCAACTTACTTTTAGTGATTCACTACTTTTCCACATCCCAGCCTTGTAGCATTCCTAGGTAGATCCGTGAGCTATAGCGAATATCGGTAATGAGCACACATGTATCTTAGCCTAAATATAATGTCTCTTACCGTTTTAGTAAGAAAAGTAACACGATATCAGACGAACTAATTACTAAATTCTCACTTATTTCTAGTTCAAGGTTGTGAGCTACAATGAAAAATTGTGTTTATAACATTTTCTAGCTTTTCAATTCACACGGCATTTCACCTTAAGATTCTAAATTTTATATAAAACAAGTTATTGGTACGATTAGTTGTTTTAGGCTGGCGCCTGAATATAAGTAATCAATTCAATTCAAGTGTACCAGTAAGAATCTAACAGATCAGGTTTGTTGTTTATCTGATTTTTTCGTTTTTGCCGATCATCGTTTATGACAGAACGATCCGGGATGACGGGTGGTGTCAGTTTAGGCTAGCACTTCTACGGGTAGTCATGGTAGCAGTTCTACGAGGGGTCTGCTGATCGACGGGCGCGCTTACAGTCCCCCACGAATGCGCAAAAGGATCCCCTGAATCGCATTGGTTATGGACGCCTACGTCGAGCACCGCTAGCTTAACTGAAGGACGCTCGTAGATGCCATGGTTGGTCTGAACAGTAGCGCTTCTTACTTGGCCGTATGAACCTCGTCTGGTTGCGATGACCCGTCCAAGTGGCCAGCTGTTACGAGGAGCTTTCGGGTCTACGATTACAACAACGTCGTTAACTTTAATTGGTTCTGCCTTGGTGATCCATTTGGTACGTCGCGTGATCACGGGCAAGTAGTCCCTCAACCACATCCTCCAAAACTGGTTGGCCATGACTTGTGAAAGTTTGAAGCTGTTGCGAAGCACAGAAGGATTGTCGTTGTATGGGACCCAAGACTTCAATCCGTTCGACGATCCCAGTAGAAAGTGGTTGGGTGTCAGCACCGGAGATTCGTCGTCTTCAATTGGGATCTCGGTCAGCGGTCTTGAGTTGACCACGTTTTCGATCTCGATTAGGCTGCTGTTTAGAACTTCGTCAGTAGGCAGCCTTCTCCATTGAAGTTTGGACAAATTTGACTTAACGTTCCGGATCAGGCGTTCCCAGGCCCCACCCATATGTGGAGAGGCCGGTGGTATGAAGCGCCACTCAGTGTTGGGCGTCGTGAACTCATTCATGAGTTCTTCTTGATTGATACTTTGTATCATTTCCTTTAGCTCTTTACTTGCGCCTTGGAAATTGGTACCACGGTCACTGAAGATGATTGCGGGCACTCCTCTTCTGGCCATAATGTTGCGTAACGCCAAGATACAGGAATCAGTTGTCAGTGTGTGGGCTAGTTCTAGGTGGATTGCGCGTATGGTGAGGCAAGTTGCCAGAACTCCCCACCGCTTTTCGGAACGCCGTCCTACAGCGACGATCATGGGGCCAAAGTAGTCCACTCCCATGAAAGTAAATGGTCGCGTGAAAGCGGCAAGACGTTGCGGAGGCAGATCACTCATGAAAGGTGGTTGCGGAGTTGCGTGGTAATTTTGGCATTCTTGGCATTCCTTCCGAATGCTTTTGTAAGCTGCTTTCAGTTTTGGAATCCGGTAGTGTTGACGCACTTCGTTGATCGTTGTTTGATGGTTCTGATGGTTAAAACGATTGTGGAAATCGAGGAGGATCAGCTTGGTGATTGAGTGATTCCGAGGAAGGAAAATTGGTTGAACTGCATCTCGAGAGATGACCGAACAAGCTTGTGTTCTGCCCTGGATCCTGATAACTTGAACTTCATCCAGAAAGACGCATTGACGAAAGAGTGGGCTGCTTCTTGGCAAATGCTTGTCCGTTTTCTCCGAGTTCCGGTTCCTCGAAAGGATGGCAACTTCATCGGGAAATGCGGCTAACTGTGCAGCACGGTACAGGTAGTTCTCGGCATCACTCAGCTCTTGACGATTCAACGGTCCGCTTGTGACATCCAGCTTCTGTACGGAAAGTCTCAGATTTCGTATGTAGCGCAGTACGTAAGCAGTACAACGAAGCAGTCTTCGCCAATTGGAGAATCGATCAATATCGACTGCGCACTCAGTAACAGTTGTATGGAGCAACAGATGCGGACGTAGTTCCTCTGTTGTATTTCCGATGCGATCTTTGGAGATTGGCCAATTCTCCGTGACTTTCCAAAGAAACTCAGGACCCCGGAACCAGCGACTCGATGCAGACAAATCCGGTCTCTGGCGCCATTTAGTTCCCTCATCTGCTACGTTTTGCTTGGTTGGAACCCAGTTCCATTCTCGTATATCCGAAGCTTCTAGAACCTCGCTAACTCGGAAGGCAACAAACTGACTGTAGCGGCGGTGGTCGGAATTCAGCCAGCACAGCACGTCTTTAGAGTCTGTCCAGAAGAACCGCTGCTTCACTTTGAAGGAAAGTGACTTGCAGATAGTTTCAGCAAAGCGGACTCCGATAACAGCCGCTTGAAGCTCTGATCGTGGGATAGACAAAAACTTCAACGGCGAAACTCTTGTCTTGGACCCTACTAGCGCACACTCGATGATCGATCCCTCTTGGAATCTCAAGTACGCCACCGCCGCAAAGCCGGCTTCGCTCGCGTCTACAAACGTGTGCAGCTGAACTTCGTTATCTTCGGAGGTAGATGTTAGTGAACGGTAGCAACGAGGAATTTGAAGTTTTGCTATTTCGGGCAAAGCTGCGCACCAGGTTGACCACTTTTCGAAGTGTTGATCGTTTATCTCGTCGTCCCAGCCGATTGAAGACCGCCATATTTCCTGAAGAAGCGTCTTCAGCACCATAAGAAAATGACTAATAAAACCTAGCGGGTCGAAAACCATCATCATAGTTCGCAGGACTTCTCGTTTCGTAGGACGGCGACCACCTGACAGCAGGACTTCGTCTATACGGTTTGAAACCTTGAACGTGAAGCGGTCTGTAGACGTGTTCCACCACATTCCGAGAATTTTTTCAACACAGCCATCCTCTTCAAAACTTTTTTCAGCCGTAGAAGGTTCGTCTAATTGTGCCAATACTTTAGACGAGTTAGATGCCCAATTGCGGATTTCGAAACCTGCCGACGCATGGATTTCCCTCACGTCTCGTGTCAGCTGAACTGCTTCTTCCTCCTGCTCTACGCTTAGAAGCATATCGTCAACGTAGTGTCGCTTCACAATAGCCTCAACGGCGGCCGGATATTCCTGCTGGAACTTGCTTGCGTGCACATTCTTTACATACTGCGCCGTACTTGGGGAGCAACAGGCTCCGAAGGTCATCACTTGGACGATGTACGTACTTGGCTCGACGTCAGCTATATTTTCCTTCCAAAAAAAGCGCTGGCACTGCTGATCAACATTCTGCATCTGGATCTGGTGGTACATTTCGCGGATGTCACCGCATACTGCGATTTTGTACTCTCTGAATTGCATTAGTACAGTTAGCAGCGAAGTCGACAGGTCTGGGCCCTTCAGCAAGACGGTGTTCAGAGATATTCCATGGACGGTTGCAGCTGCATCCCAAACGAGCCTAGTCTTGCCGGGTTTGTTTGGGTTCACTACCGGAAATATTGGTAGATACCACACGCGGGGGTATTCAGCTTGAATCTCTGCGTCGGACAGCTTCCGGACATATCCCTTCGATACATGATCTTCAATCTTCGCTCTAACAACATTTGCTAACTGCGGGTCGTTCATCATCCTCCGATCCAGGCATTCCCATCTCTTCAGCGCCATCGGTTTACTGTCTGGAAGTCGGACGTTATCGTACTTCCAGAGTAGTCCTGATTCATAGCGCCCATCTCGGTGTTTGGTGAGCGATTCCAATAGCATCTGCGCCCGTTGGTCGTCTTGCGATTGTATCAGCCTATCTGGTTTCACAATTCCGATACTCTCAAGTGCGAAATAGTTTTTTACAGTTTGGTGAAGGTCTTCGCCCGCGTATTGGTTGCACTGGCACACCTGAAGAGAGTGATAGTTTACGGAATTCGCGGTTGTATCCTCAGGAGTGCAGCTTCCGTAGATAGTCCAGCCTAGTCGTGTTTTGGTGGCTATCGGTTCTTGTGTGCGGCCTTCTCGACTTTTCAGCGGGTGACCAAGATTTAGATTATCCAGGCCTATGAGAATTCGAGGGCTGGCATTCTCATACGACTCAATCGGTAGTCCGGCGAGGTGGCGGTACGTTTGTTGGATATCGCCATACATCAGTGTCTGAGGTCGAATCTGAAGGCTTTTGATGGTTTGTACGGAAGACAGCTGATATTTCCCCGATTGTTCTTTGCTGCTGGATATCTGCAAGCTAACTCTCTGTGAACTCTCCAGGCGTTGTGAACCTCCCGTCCATTTAAGGCACAGCGATGTCTTTGGCCCTTCTAAGCCGAGTTCGTCAGCAAGACTCTGTTCCATAATGGAAAGTTCGGATCCGTCGTCGATGAACGCGTACGTTCGTACGGTTTTCGATGGCCCATAGAGAAGGACTGGAAGAATTCGGAAAAGTAGTTTTGATTGACTTTGGTGAATATTGCAGCTCTGTTGCGTTGTCTCTGGAGGCACGATTGCGTTAGTCGCCGGTTCGTTGGATTGTTGTCTACTGACGGTATGGAGAAGCGGGTGGTGTAGATAAGTGCAGCCATTTGTTCCGCACGCCTTCTGTTGTCGGCACGAACCGTTGTGCTTTCGTAAACACTTCCGACACAGTTTACATTCGCGAACAGCAGCCCATTTCGAGTCACAGCTGAATTCGGCAAACCGTTTACACTTTGCGACGTTCGGGCACCCGCCATTACAGATTGGACACTGTTTTTCCATTTCGTTGAAAGTAGACGGCTGCACCCTCGATGACATAGAGT
This sequence comes from Aedes albopictus, assembly GCF_035046485.1. Classification (NCBI taxonomy): domain Eukaryota; kingdom Metazoa; phylum Arthropoda; class Insecta; order Diptera; family Culicidae; genus Aedes; species Aedes albopictus. The sequence continues at coordinate 504,537,048 of NC_085137.1, read as the reverse complement.
GATCGCTATCTAAATCGCCTGCTTCGTGAACGTTCAGGAAACCAGCTGTCTTGCTGGAACGAGGCTTGGAATCGCTGCTAACTGACGCCATCACTGCGCTGGCATCCTCTGCTGTTGCATACAGCCAGGTACTGAAATCGGCCAGATTGGGATTCGGTTTGTTTCTCGAGTATTTGGCCCAGTCAAGCTTTAAAGACGATGGTAGTCTTTCTACAAGCTCGTAACGCAGCGAAGCATTGTAAACGAAGTCATTCACTCCGCAAGCTTGGATCGTTGCGACCAAGTTCTCAACGGTGAGCGCGAAGTTGACTACCGTCTCTAGTCGGTCGATATTCGGCGATGGTAGAGCTCTGACCTTCTTCACAATTGCTTGAACGATTGCTTCCGGCCTTCCGTACAACATCTTCAGTGTTGATATCACTCCTGTGACGTTAGACGGATGGAGAAGACGGCATCTGACTGCTTCTAATGCCCTTCCTTTGAGGCACTTCTGGAGACGTAGCATATTTTCTTCGTTTGAAAACCCACACATTTGGGTGGAACTGTGGAAAACTGAGAAGAAAAGCGGCCAATCCTCTGGGTTTCCATCAAATTCTGGGAGATCCTTTGGAACTGCTTGTCGCGCGGCCAGCTGGCTACGGTTGAGTATGCAGATGGTCTCGTCGTCGATGGACTGCACGGGCTGAACTGTCGGACGCTGATGTTCACCACACATTGGAGTTGATCGTTGCCCTGGGATGAAGCGATTCGGCTGCACGACTGTTTCCGCCCTCGTTTGAGAAAGTAGTGCAGGTTGCGCTGGATGACTAGTGACGATCGTAGCATTTTCGAACTGGAACCCTCGCCCGGTCGGTTGATAACGTGATTGGTGGACTGGATGTTCGACGTCCTGTCTGAGATTTCGAGCAGAATGCTCCGCAGGCCTTCGCGAGTTAATCGCCACGGGCCCATCGACCTCGTCCGCTAGACCGGAATCCACGTCGGCACCAAAACGATCTGTATCGGCCATCCACTGTTCGATCTTCGAAGCATTGTCGAGGATAGATTCACTGTCGCTTATCACTGTTGACGACTCACTCCCAAACTCAAGCAGCACCTCGTATTTCTTCTCCAAAAATTCCTTTTCAAGCCTTTTCTCCTCCTCGATTTTCAGCAACTGCAGCTTCAGCCTCCTTCTTGCCTCACTCTGCATACTCTTCCCACTGCTCATGGATCGCTGCAACGGGTTTGGAACTTGTTGCTTCTGAATCTCCGAGCTCCGAGCATCGCCGGAGGGAGCTTGCGATCTACGGAGAATGGACACGCATTTGGCGCAACACCAGCTCTGATCCTCGGTTCCCTCCATTACCTTTGCACACTCACAATGGAACCATCCTCTGCACGCATCACACTGTATCATGTTCATGTTATCCAGCCCATCACACAACTGACAACTTGACTGACGATTCGGACGCGCATTACGTGGCGGATTACGACGCGGAAAGCTAGTGGTACTACCGGGTTTATTACTGGGATTCTTCGGAATGGTACCCGTTTCATGGTGACCAGAGATTCGCTTATCTACGTTTACCTGGGAAGCGGTGCCTACCGCATTTTCCGTCGGAAGCACGGCCGCAGACTGCGAAGACGTTGCCGCTGGCGCGCTAGGGGTGATCGTTAGCCCATTGCCACTGTTCCCGGATCCAGCCTTGGAATGCTTCGACGACATCTTCTCTCAATTCGGTAAAAGAATTTATAAAATGTTGGGAAAGCAGTTGCAGAAGTCGCCAGAATCAACCGAATTGATGAACTTTATTAAGACGAAGTTATAAATTCCTAGATGAAACATAATAATCAGCTCCAAGTCAAATTGTATGGTGGGTTCAACTTACTTTTAGTGATTCACTACTTTTCCACATCCCAGCCTTGTAGCATTCCTAGGTAGATCCGTGAGCTATAGCGAATATCGGTAATGAGCACACATGTATCTTAGCCTAAATATAATGTCTCTTACCGTTTTAGTAAGAAAAGTAACACGATATCAGACGAACTAATTACTAAATTCTCACTTATTTCTAGTTCAAGGTTGTGAGCTACAATGAAAAATTGTGTTTATAACATTTTCTAGCTTTTCAATTCACACGGCATTTCACCTTAAGATTCTAAATTTTATATAAAACAAGTTATTGGTACGATTAGTTGTTTTAGGCTGGCGCCTGAATATAAGTAATCAATTCAATTCAAGTGTACCAGTAAGAATCTAACAGATCAGGTTTGTTGTTTATCTGATTTTTTCGTTTTTGCCGATCATCGTTTATGACAGAACGATCCGGGATGACGGGTGGTGTCAGTTTAGGCTAGCACTTCTACGGGTAGTCATGGTAGCAGTTCTACGAGGGGTCTGCTGATCGACGGGCGCGCTTACAGTGCGGGTCGGTGATCATAATATTTAGAGAGTGCGTGGAATGACTCATCGACTTTGTGGGAGGATATACACTACCCGTCATAAGTATAGACTCACAAAAAGTATTGCAACAATATTGCATCACCCTGACTCACCGCGATATCTCTAAAACAAGAGGGCACCTACAAAAATGTCGTCTTTAGAAAAGTTGCAGCTTCTGAATAACTTTGCTGGAGACAGCATCTTTGTAAGTCCTCAGGTTTTGGAGACATAGTGGTGAGTTGATGTGATGAAACATTGTTGCAATACTTTATGTGATTTTATACTTATGACGGGTAGTGTGAAGTAGCATTTCTTCGAGTTAATTGGGATGGGGTTCCCGTGAAAACGGGAGTCAAATAAGAACTTGTTCTAGGTGGTAATAAAAATCTAGTCGAGAAGGGTACGTTTTTGTAAAGTGATGATTTCTGTCTTTCAATTTTTGATAAGATCAACTGTTGGTCCCATCTATGTTTTAGTAACAATCGAGGAAGCTTTCAGTTAGTAACTATGGAAGTGCTCATAGAAGACTAAGCTGAGAAGCAGACTTTGTTCAAGTGGGGCATTACACCAAGAAGAAATATAAGAACAAAAAGGAGAAGAAGAAAGAAGAAGAACAAAAATAATGGAGCACATCATTCTACCGTGAGTGCCCCAGAATATAAAACACTATGATGGTATAATGTGTGTTGCACGCGAATAACTATACCGTTCAGTTTAACTAGAAATCAGTATATCAACAAGTACTAACAAGCTTTGAATAGAATACTAATAAAAATAACTTATCAAAACATTAAATCAAATTCATATGTTGGTAAAATTTTAGCACAGGTGGTTTATAAAACAGTACTGTCGCCTGATATCCAATTAGTTCGCCTGTCTCAATGATTCCTGAGTAATTATTAGGAGAACGTTGTACAGCTATAAACGACTCAGACGGCGGCATAGTCATAACGTAGTTCTACATATAGTAACAATGTCCAGTTACCACCACACCGCGGTTGCAATGGCCATCAACGGCGGGTTTGCTACTTAATTGCTGCTGCAGAACAAGCCCAAGCGCCTACAGTTGCCTGGCTGCTGGTGCAGGTCTGCATCTTAATTAATCAATCACAACACGTTTCGGTTGATTTAGGAGCCGCCCGCGTAGTCTATATCGCGAGCTCTCCAATAACGGATCCTGTGAGGTAGGTACCCGAGTAAATGGGAATGTTTCTTAGAATTAAAAGTTTTTTTTTTCTTAAGTACGATTACTTAACACACCACTAACATAGAATTATGCGTAGTTCTACTTGTAAGTTTACAAATTTAATATATTCTTACTTATTGTTTTTAATTTTATTGAATTTGATTTGGTTAAAACTTCGACAACTGAGAGTTTCAGACCTTCAGACATTCATCATTCAAAACAGTGGGAGTAAGTTTTTTACTCAAGTTAATTTATTATTCAAAACTTATAATAAGTAATTTCTTTCAATTATTTGATCATTTTTCATATTCATTTCTTGTCCGGGTGTACCGAACGATAGAATACAAGGGGCGGCCCTTTAATAGAATTATAAGAAATTAATTAGATCGAACTGAACCTTTCCACCTTCGGGGTGAAACTGAACCCAGAATTGTGGAAAGAGAGGAAAAAAAAACGTGATCAAACCACACATGTGCAGAAGCTGTGGGTGCGGGTTAGAGGACAGAACCGACAGCAACAATGTGGTCGTATAAATGCTTGTCTCCTTTCGGATCTGATAATAATGATTGTTGTTAGGTTGAACGTCGCGTCGTGGCGACGACTAACCAACCACCGAACAACAACGGTAGTGGCGGCAAACCTCAGAGCATATGGGTGATTATTGAAACGTCAAAGACAATTAATAGAACCCGCGTCGATTGCTTACCGGAGCTGGACCTGAACGTACTTAACTTTGGCGTGAATGGGATCGATCACCGGTGCCGATTGGGTAAAACGGTCCATTGAGGTGGTACAGGTGGGCGAACAGATATAACGTATTCTCGGTGTAACGTAATTGAAATATAACGTAACTCATTATAATGTTATTTACTATCCGACCCTAATTAACGTCCACTATCGGGGATGAGGGGGGGGGGGGGTATGGTAAATCAAATTGGATCTAAAAAATCAGAGCACTTATCAATTTCCATTGAAATACAGATACTAGATGCTAGCTTACCTTCTCCATGTATTCGGTAAAGTTTGAGTACTGACCAAGGGCTATCACGTGGATCCATTCACTATTTGTAATTAAGAACGCAGATGGCAACACTGATCGATCAACATAAGACCGTCCATTAACTGGGGGTCTGGGGGTGTTGCTAGTTATCAAGTAAAGTTTTAGACTTGTGTCGTCTTCGACAAATTTGTTAAGAGCGGCAAGAATATTCTGGTGATTCACCGATTAGTTGGTGATTTCGCCGCTAAGTGGCTAGTTATAAAGTGAAGTTTTAGACTTCTTGGGATCCAAAGCAGATAGAAATGGGTCGTCTATGCCAAAGTTGTTCAGACGCCAAAGTCTATGCTCCATTTTCGAAAATTTTGTATCAACAAAAGTCTACGGAGGGGAAGGGGGGTCTGAGATGGCCCAAAATGAATTTATGTAGTTTATGGACAGCGCCAACAATAACAATCTTTTCGTGTCGCAATGTGTAACACTTGAAGTGTACTATAACATTGTCGAACTTTCGAATGGCCTATCTCACAGCATGTCAGAGATATTGAGCTAAATTTGTATGACCAGTGTTGCCAGCAATAATATTATCCGTCATACCAAACAGAATGCGAACGACGCGTTTGATCGCCTTCCAGGTGGCAATTGTTCTTCCTCAACACAGTCGTTGGGAAAGCGGTGCCTGAACGATAGGCAAACAGTTTCAAACAATAAGTAAATCGCTCTCGCTCGTCGTACATATGTACAACAGAGATGGTTATATTTGCGGTTTTAGGGGAAGCTGATATAGATCGATGAGATTTGAATTACCTTATGACAACTGAATTGCCGGGTAATTAATTGGCTCGGTAGCTTAGTTGATAAAACCCTTGTCTAGCGAATAAGGGTCGTGAGTTCTAATTTCACCTGAGTAGTGGATTTTTCCCCAATTTATCGTTAGCGTTAGCGTTAGCGTAGTTACAGTATACTTCGTAGATTGGATACTAACAACATTCATGTACCTTTTGCTAATCTTGCTCGGATTGCTTTTCGGAACAAGGTCGAGGAGTTGACTTTGCTCCAATCTAATGCAAGAATACCAAAAGCACAATGTCATTATTCCCGGCCACGCCCATCTTTACCGTAACTAGGAATAGGGGAAGGAAGTGTTGATGTACCACTTATTTAAGAGGCCTCCGACTCAGTGACACTCCCATAAGTACTACGGAGTGGGTGGTTGGGAGATGTATTTTGTAGGTCAAGGATTCGCCTGAATAGCTGGCGATGGACCCACGGCATTGGTTGTTTACTTGGTTAAAATTTAATCTTTTGAAAGCCGGCAATCAAAAGAGATTTTTTTCTATTTATTGTTTTAACAATTATGTTTCTGCTCAGTTAGAGGCCCAAGCAGAACCGATCCCTCCAGGGTCATCTAAACATTTCAATAAATGTTTGAAACGCGTGAAAAAAAAAAGAAAAAAAAGTTGGCAATCCGAGAAAAAAACAATTTACATTAAAAAAAAACGCGAAAACAACGGAAAAAACGTCTCAATTTATTAAAACAAAAATAACGTAAAACGAGTTGCACGAAAATAAAATCAAAAGATATTTTTTCTGCGGGCATTGGCGTAGCTAGCTTTTTCTTTTTTCTCACTCACTCTCCCAAACAAGCATGAGAAAGAGCGGGATGCAAGAGGGGACCTGTGAGAAATAAGAAAAAGCAAGCTACGCCAATGTTGCCGGGACAGCTACTATTCCTTTAATTATGTATTATTTTTAGGTATAAGATTTGTGTTTTTTAATTACATTTACATTACAGTCACGTAGAGTGTGTGTTGTCGTGTTTACCGAATGCTTGCCGTTTGCTCACAGTTGAACGCAAATTATTCAGTTTTTGGAACCGTTTAATTCATTTTAAGACCGAAGGCGCATCTGTTTGTGCACGTACTACGAGTATCCGACGGAGGATATCATTCACTAGCGAGCTGTGCCCTACAGTTTTAAATTTTGCTGTACGGAGTTTTACTGCCATCATCCACTGCTCCATTGTTTCGCTGCTAACCATGGATTGTGTAAAGTGTTCGCAAGCCATCAACGAACGCGATATGTACACAGTGTGTGAAGGGAAATGCTCAAAACCTGCCTCTTGTCACGCGGCCATGTTTTTGAGGTCAGCATCAAAATCCAGGAACGATTATTGACTGTGGCTGAATCATATCAATAACAATTATAAATTTTATGGAAACTTTATTCCCGTGACGAAGACGAGCTGATACTATTACGACTTCATTTTTAAATAAATAATTGCGAAATTAAAAACCATGTTTTGCTTGAACTAACGATTTAAAAAGGTAAAAAAAATTAGTTGTGAAAAAAGTTTCGCCGCTTTTGATTTTTGCTCCTGGAATTATGTTTGTTTACAAACGTTGCGCTGTCATGGGGAACCAAGCCTACGAGCCGCCGCTATTGTGTTCAACGAGGCGGCTGGAAGTGGGAACCAGAGATGTTGGCTCGTTATTTTCCTGTGGGGCAGTATTGCGGTGACAGGAGGCTGGCAGGTATAGACGTAGAACAATGGAACGCGTTAGCGAACAACGTCATTTGGTTGTGTGATGTCTGTATGGATGATTTTTGTAAATATCGCGATCGTCGAGAGCCGGTTCAAATGACTACAATTCGATCCGTCGATGAAGAGGTTTTGGATTTGAAAACCAAAGTTGCGAGTATATTGGAAACATTGGCCGTCATCGCCGTACCTGAGCCGCCTTCGTCCAACGAAAACAACCTACGTCATTCTACTCCCGTGTCGCCGCCTTGTGTTCATGGAGGAACAAGCTCTTCGCTTGAATATACTGATGCAGTTGTATATAAGGAAAGCGAACAACATTCGCAGAACGACGTCAACGGCACTTTTGATATATTCTTATCAAATATCAATCCTGTTGTAACTGAACATGAAATCAGCTTAATGGTGTCGCGTTGTTTAGGAATTGATCCAAGTGATAGAGTAAAGTGGGGCAAAAGTTCGAGTGGGGCAAGAGTTTCTTTTGAAGTTTTTGAGCTTAATTCAAGTTACATCTTTCGGGTGTCAAGGTTGTTCAAAGCCTTTTTGAAGAAGAGTCTTTCACTCCAAAAATTATGAAAATTGATCAATATTTCGAAAATTTATGACAAAATGTTGGTTTTTGATCAAAAAATTGTAATATCCGATGGTCCTTCCAACGCATGTAATGAAATTGTAATGAAATCGAATTCGATATTTTATTTTGGGGCGTAACTAGGTATATTTTGAAGATGCTTTAGCATGCATAACTTTTTGCAAAAAAGATTTGGAAATCATATTTTATATATAGTGGGGCAAAAGATCGAATTGTGGGGCAAGAGTTCGAGTCATGTGGAAACTTTAGGTAAAATCATGAAATTCTGCAAAATGTACATAGTATCTCTAAAAATGATGGAATCAGTGAGAAAATTCTATCAAAGTCGAAAAAAAATGTTGTTTTATCTGAATTTGGCGGAAAACTACTAATTTTTGGTGAAGTAAATTTAACCCTGATTTGGGTAAAATCCAGATCGAACTTTAAAGTGTATTCCAGTTCCAACATCAAATATTAATTGGTTTTAGGTATTTCAATTACCTAAGTGTCGAAATAGTGTGCTACGGTTAGCGAAATACCACAAACACGAGGTTCGAACTTTTGCCCCAGTGGTGGGGCAAGAGTTCGAATTAGACACACACATACAAAAAGTGTTGTAACTCAAAATTGAAAAAAAAAAACATTTGGCGTAACTTCGTTCAGCAAAATTTTAGCTCATGGGTGGTAGAATCACCACACGGTATTCATTTATTTGTGTCTGCTTAGATTCCTTGGAAAAAATTGAATTTTCAACTAGGGTCGAACTATTGCCCCACCTTACTCTAGCTTAGAAGTTCACAAGTTGGTATCTAGAGAGAAAGATGTTTCAAAACTAGATTATGTTTCCTTTAAAATTGTCATGAATAAGTATTACAGAACGCAAGCTTTGAGTAAAACTACTTGGCCGAGAAAAGTGAAATTCCGCGAATTTTAAAATCGATAGAACGATACATGGAAACCATAAATAATGTAAATTTTTCTTGTTTGTCATTTTGCTTCGTAAATTGTGTAAACTTTGTAGAATCTTGATATTTGGCTGTAATATGTAGTAACTAGTTTTGTGATAATTGTCATGGTTACTAATGAGTCGCGATGTTTCAATATGTGTCATTTTTATGATCAGTGCTGTTTTGATGTAATGTTCCAGATCTAGTTTTAAGAGTTCATTAAGACCAATAAGGTCAGATGAATAACAATAAAATACAAATACAAATACAAATACAAATATTTTTTCCAACACGTTATTTTTGTTTCCAATCACCTCAACACAAATTAAGCAATAAGCAGAACCCAAAATTTCTTAATTTTAGCGAATTAAAATGTTTTATGTATTGATTGCTTGGCTCGAGGAGAAAATTAACATAACTTTAAAATCTAAACAATAATGGAAACAAAAAGTTTAATTGGCTAAATTTGTTTACCAATTGATATTAAAAAAAAAAAACAATATTCATGCATTTCGTGTTAGAAGTAGCATTCTTTCAGATGTTGATTAATATTTCTGGACATATAGCTAATTTGCATGCATAGTTTTTTTTTTCAATATTGACTATATTTTAGAGAAGGCATATGTTAACTGATTTATTATCTTCAAATTCTGTTTTTGTTTCCTTTTGTTGGACGGGCCATCAACTAGTGGTTACCACTTCTGATTTGTATGCAGAAGATCAGCTAGACTTTGGTGCATGAGTACAATGAGTTTTTAGCCTTCCATTTCGATTTTCGATGGGTAACTTCGGTAAACACTACTATATCCATTTGAAGGTACACCATTGAACAGTTTCGATTTTGGGTTGGTAACAATCGATTATTCGCGAGTTGAAAAGCATTAGCATTAGCATTAAGCGAGCCGCACAAATTCGGAGGTGGTACAGTCCTAGACCGCTGTTATGAGGGTTGCCTCCTTTCCGTCCGAACAAAAGCACAAAGATTTGGGACTAATTTTTGACTCTTAGACAGGGCTGACATAATCCTCCAACGGTCAGGAATTGTCCTGGCCATGTCCTTGCGACTGGTTAGAGATGAGAAAGGAGGGTTAGTAGGACACCTAATAAAGATGTAGATAGCTCTACAAATATCAAGATTCTAAGATTCCATTCTAAAGTGTTCTACCTACGTTACGGGTTCGCACGTCCTGAAAAGTTAAAATGGACAAAAAAGAGAAATATTTTCAGCATTTGCTACATACCGTTTCAGACTATACAAGTCTTTTGGCTAGCGCATTCTACCCCAACCTCCCATTGCACTACCGGTACAAGCAAGACATGGATTGTTGGATAGGTATCTTACCTATTGGAAAGGAAATTAAAGTCACGCCTCTTGCCACATACGGCCACCCGAATGAATTGAACGGTATCGGATCGGCGATGTTGCTATTCAACGGAGATATTGTCTACTAGGTATGAGCATACCACCGATAGCTATGTTAACAATGTGAGCCTCAAGCATCGTGGGGTAGATGGCGAAGAATGTTACAATGGGCATTGCTTTTTCGGGGCGCCACCAGCTGCGGTCACTTATGAAACGCTTAGATTGTGACACTTTCAATTAAAATTCTAACCGAATGATCCGGTCGTGATTCATAGGATTGTGTGCTGCAATTCTATGCTGCAGCGCGGTAATCTATAGACAGATAATTTGTCATACATACTTGGTAGACTGCTATCTTCTCTAAGTTAGCAGAAGGTTTCCGGTGTATAAGTGTTGAGTAAATATTTATAAGCAAATAAGTCTTTGTAACTTGTTGTATAGGTAATCAGCTCGCAGGCTGTCCGACATTCTGAATTCTGTGGAATAACCGAAATTCAGATTAATCGTTCTAAATGTGACGAACTAGTAACTAGTTGAGCAAATATGGTAAATCATCAATCATTATGTAAAACCTGTGTATGGGATTCATCCTCAATGCAGCAATCAATCATGAGAATATCTCTATCTAAGACTGCTCTCATAATTGCAGGTTATGTTTCTCTGGTTGCACGCAACTACCTGAAAGAAAATTAACACACACGGTTTTGAGCAAGTTAAGAACCGTTTTTTGTTACCCGTAATATCAGCTTGAGATTTGACATCTCCATCGTGTCGGCGAGCTTATGACGTCTTCCATCCCATGCTGGGGCTAATTTTGAATACCTCTGCAACCGAAATTTATTACCACCGTGCGTCGTCTGAGGCTTCCTGTCCCTGCCGGGATGGTGGACCCCACAGATCCAAAGATTATCTTTGGGAGACCGACAAAGATGAAGAAAATGACTGTGAAGGTAGGTAGATAGGGTCAGAACGATATTCAAATTCCACCGCTTTCCAGAGGGGGAACGGGAGATCGTCGCCGAACATTTATCATTTTGTACATCGGCTCACGGCGTGTATGAAGCCTACAAGGCAAGAGTTAAGCTGATGGTCCTTCCGCCACTGCTGCTGGCCAAGATGGGGCAATCAGAGCGGCGAGGATCTCCAGCATCACGGATCGCGGTCGTTTGGTTGGGAAAAGTGATGACCGTGACGTGTTTCATCCTCTTAGGTACATACTTCTGATGGAGCCAACAACCGAACGAAAGACAACGCGCCTGCCTGGAGCGTATCATAAAAAAGCGCAGGAATTTTGTTCTGCTTTGTTCTGAAGAAGTGATTCGAAGGGGGCAATTCGCTAGGGTGACTAGAAAAAGTTGACTAGTAAAGTTGATCAACTAGTTGTGTATCACTGGTTCAATTTTGGGAAAGATCGAGCTAATCTAGATGAAGTTATTAAAATTCTAGAAAAAAATCATAATTTTCCGATAGCCATCTTTGAACTGTTAAGTATATCTCCGCATTCAATGAACCAAATGCAATGAAATTTTGAGCATTCATACACATGCTCTTTTGATGATGATTAACCAGGGCTTGTTAGGGGAATATCTGTAAATAAAAAGAAAATCGGGTTAAGTACGGTTCCTTTGAATTCCACTAAGAATTTGCATCCTTTGACAGATACGTATTTCGACCTCAACTGTAAGGTCGTCTTCAGTGTCTTGTACTTGACTCGACCGAAAGCGGTCCGAATCCCGATTAGTCAAATCAAATTTGTGGTTTTTCCGGGTAAAAAACGGATTTCCACAAAAATCAAATGACGGTTGAGAGATTGAAAAATCCAAATGACGAGAAAGCAATCGATAACTCGAATCCTTGAGAAAGATCCGATACGGATCGAAACGTCGAAGTAAGAGAACATAAGATTGTTTTTGATCTCACAATCGGACTGAAAAGCCAGAAAAATCCTAAAAATACTTATAGCGTTATCTAAAACATTGCCGAACAAAGTAAGGGTCGCACATGCATAACGAAGTCGTGACAGAGCTATGATGGTGACTCTTCACGCTATGACTGTCAATTGCTGAGTTGCTCTCATAACTCTGTCACGGCAAAGTTTTAGGTAAAACTACAATATAGAAGTCCTCTGTATACTGTTTCATTATAGAACGCTTCTGAGCTGAGAAAATGGCATGTGAGTGTAATACTTTTTTATGTGTATCCAATGGTATCATTGCCTGGGGGCTCCAGGAAGTCTCAGTGGCACATCAGGGAGTCTCAGGGGCGTTCCTGAGGATATGAGGGGGGTTCCATGGAGCCTCGGGGGCGCTGCAAGGGGTCTGAGGGGAATCCACGTGGTTCCAGAGATTCTCAGGAGCATTTCAGGGGGTCTCAAGGGCTTTTCGGGGAATCTCGGGGGTACAAGGAGATCTCAGGGTCGTTTCAAGGGGGTTCCAGGGAGTTTCAAGCGGTACCACAAGATCTCAGGTGCCTTTGAAGAGGTCTAGGTGGTCTTAGGGGTACCACAAGGTCTCAGGGGGTCTTAGAGTTCAGGGGGTGTTTTAAAGGGGGTCACTGAGGCGTTTTAGGAAATCTCAAGTGCTTAAGAAGCTCGCAGGGGCTTCTTCAGTGGTGTACTTGCAGATCTCAGGAGCCTTCCAGAGGGTCTTAGGGTACACCTGGAGGTTTCAATAGAGTCAGGTAGTTTCAGGGGATCGCAGGGGCGTTTCAGTTCAGGGGTACCTGGAGGTCTCAGAGGCGTTTCAGGGGATCTAAGGGAGTACCTGGAGTTGTCAAGGGCATTTCAGGGCGCTTTAGAGGGTCTCTGGGTGTTTTAGGAAGTCTCATGGGCGTTTCAGGCGGTCTCTGGGGCGCTTTCGAGGGTATCTGGGTGTTTTAGGAGGTCTCAGGGGCGTTTCTGGCGAAACCCTCTGGAACCTTCTGGAACTCTCTGAAACACCTCTGAAACCCCTTGTAAGGCTTTCAACAGGCTCCTGAGACAAACTACACCACCCCCCCCCCCCTCCCCTATAAAAAAAATGTTTCTGAAACCTCCTTGAAATGCTTTGGAAACTCATTTGATACTATCAGAAGGCCGGCTCCAGAGGCACGTTATCCTTCATTTGGGACATTTGTGCCACTAGTCATCTAAGACACATTCTACCGTGACGTTACAACGTTTTGACGCATTCGTAGCCAGATTTTCCTTTATAACTCATGAAAACGAGCGTAAACCGCAAAATATTTTTTCATATTCGGATTCCTTGTAAAATTTCTGATATATTTGACCTATTGAACATTTAGTTTTTCATTAGAAAAACGTGTTTCAAAATGCGTATTTGTAGCGTGACGTTACAACGCGTTAGAATCCGACCCTCTCTAGCGCACTACCAACATCTTAAAAAATCTGCTCGGATTTTTATGATATTCTGAATTTTTTTTCCACCATTAAAATTTATTGGTTTGTTTTTCAATTCAATGGAATAAAACATTCAAATTTCGGATTTGTTTTTGAATAATCGACTTTTACATTTCGTGACGTTACAACGCCCGTTCAGTTTCAAATAGGGTTTCTGCTCGCGTTGTAACGTCACGAAAATGCACCTCATGTTAGAATCAGAATAATCTGTCAAATTTGCCCAAATTTGGGAATATTTTATTGCATTATCTTCACTGCTTCAAGGGGAACTTTATTCTATTGAAAATCCGTTTTGTGATAAATGGCTCGGAGGGCCAAGTTATTGCTATCAATAGTATGAATACTCCTTCATGAAGGTTAATGACACCGGCACCCATCTTTGATTTAGTATCACCCATATTCTTCTAGTTTTGTTCCAAAGACTAGCGCGCTGAGATCCATTATTTTGCAACGCCAGATATTTAAATTTTCAGCATATAACTCATCACGCCGTCGAGATAAGGCACATTCTACCGTGACGTTACAACGTTTCTACGCATTCGTAGTCAGATTTTTCACTATAATTCATAAAAACGACTGCAAACCTTAAAATATTTTATCATATTCAGATTCCTCGTAAAATTTCCGATATGTTAGAAAAACTTGTTTAAAATGCGTATTTGTAGCGTGACGTTACAACGCGCTAGAATTCGACCCCCTCTACCGCGCAACCAACATCTTTAAAAATTTGCTCGGATTTTTAATTTAAACTGAAAATTTCTCCCACCATTGAAATTTATTGGTTTGTTCTTCAATGCAGTGGAATAAAACATATACATTTCGGATTCGTTTTTGGATAATCGACTTTTACATTTCGTGACGTTACAACGCCCGTTCAGTTTCAAACAGGGTTCTGCTACTCAGACAAAATTACCCGAATTTGTGAATATATTATATTATTGCATTATTTTTACTGCTCCAAGAGCAACTTTATTCTATTAAAAATCCGTTTTGTGATAAATGGCACGGAGGGCCAAGTTATTGCTATCAGCAGTATGAAAACTCCTTAATGATTAATGGTACCCATATTTGGCCTAGTACCACCCATATTCATCTTATATTGTCCCAAAGACCGTTGATATTCATTACTTCGCACCGCCAGATATTTAGATTTTGCAGCATAAAACTAATCACGCCGTCGAATTAAACATTGTGTCAATAATTTATGCAATGTCATTGATTCAATAAAAAACGCTTTAAGATGTGCGAGCAGTTATTGAACCAAAGACATACCTGAGGATCTGCATACCACTTAGGAGCATCAATTTCTGTGATTCCAGAGACAAATAGACATAATTCTGACAAAAAAAAATCCATCCTATATATATGTCAGCGTCATAATTACTTAGAGAGTTAGTGTCTTTGGCAAAGTTGTTTGATAAGTCAAAAACTTACAGCTGATTTACTATTGGATGTGAGATTCAGACACACTGAGCGACGCTTATTAAAAGTTTACAATAGTTTAGAATTTCTCAAAAAGTTTTCAACAAATTTTGATTAGTTGAGAAACTATTTTTTGGCAACATCTTTGGGCACTTTATAAGAAGTTAAAACATGTTGAATATTTTTTTAAATAAATATAAAGTGGATTATTTTTCAAAATTTCAACTACCGCTAATCAGTTAGAAACTTGAACCAAACGGCTTTTAAACTGAAAATTCTTGACAAGATAAACAACTTTTCCGTCGACATCAAATTTCTAAAAGTCTAAAGTCTAAATAATTAGAGTCCCGATATATATTAGTTTCAATTTCGTAGGTGTTACGTCTGTTTGTCGGTGATTCTTGTTATACCAAAAATTGATGTAACACTGACGTAATATCCATCCCATATATTTCAAGATCCTTACTATTTAGACAGTTGGTGTCCTCGACAAAATTGTTTGGCTGGTCAAAAAAATTCAATTGATGGGCCGTATGATTTCAAATCTTTCCACTAGGAGGCGCTAGAGGGCATACACATTTTTAGTTTTACTTATCTCAGGATCGTGATTAATTGGAATTGGATTTTTATAAAATATATCAAAAATTCTCAAATTTTGACTGAAGTTCCTCATCTTGTTATCTGTAATTTCTACAATTTTGGACATGATTGGTTAGCTCTACACAAAAAAGGAGCGCTTTAAGCAGAATCATATTTTTGACTGTATTCTATTAACTATTTTTATCTAAGGAATGAGTGAATCAAATCAAATTAAATTTTGAAAGTTTAGAATTATATATTGATCTTTGATTACAATTTGATTTGAATACAATATGTCCAAAGTGAAAAAAGTTCCAGCTTGTAGAATACTTTTCAAGAAATTCTAATCCCTTGCCTGCTTTTGCAAAATGGAAACTACCGTCTTCTAGTTGCAAAATCTCGCACCTATTGGTAAATCTACTGCAAGTCCTTTACTTACCAAACAATTTTGCCGAAGAAATCGTATTTCTATGTAAAAGGGATCCTGAGATGTATGAAATTTAAAATTTGTAAGTTCTCTAGCGCCGCCTGTTGGTGGAACTTTAAATCAAACTATCCATCAACTGTAAGTCTTTGACCAATTTAATAACTTTGTAATTTCGTCAGTGTTTCGTCTGTTGGCTACTCATGTCACAGAAATTTTCGGTTTGAGTGGTATTAGATTACGATTAAAAAACTTTCTACGTCTACGTAGTTTATTAACCGGCAATGATACGCAATTTATAAACGATATCTCGAAAAAGAGCTCATACACAACGAGAACGAAACTGTTTTGAGTATAGAACTACGTTTGTCCAATTCAGAAGCCGTCCAAGCCAGAAAGATTTGGTCTTTTCCACAGAACTTTTTTTCGTGACGTTACAACGCAAACTTCAACCAGGTGAAACTCAGACTTCCGTGAACCGATTTTCTTTTTTTTAGTCTCATTTGAAAGATCTTTTCGAGTACAAAGAGCATACAAAATTTCATATTTGTAACGTTTTCCGTATTTGAATGAAATTTAAAAATGTTGATTTTTCGTGACGTTACAACGCAATAAATACCCATACTATGATCAACCGTATTTCAGAGTTGTAAAGTCTTCCGATTAAAAATCTTTTTATGCTAAAAAATCTACATACATTTACCTACAAATGATGGAAGACTTTTGAAAAATCAGTGTGTTGGTGTTTAAAATACGATAGTTTGGATGAAAAGTGGGCCTAAAAGACTTAAAATCACGATTTTAATGTTAATCTTAATCGTCGTTCAAATTATATTTATTGTCACACTAATATCATGTCGAATACATTTTTGGATGACAAGAGTAATGTAGAATGTGATAAAAATGTCAAATATGCCATAACTCAACTTTAAAAAATTGGTATTGATGATACGGGGCCCGTAGAATGTGTCCTAAACTGTTTTGTAACTAAGTTCTTGCTAGTAGTAAATTAGAAAGTTTTTCCAGTTCCAAGAGAGGCTTCATTTGGTTGGCTGTGTGTACAGTTTATTCTTGATTGAATCATGGTTTACCATTGCGACGTATACACACCTATAGTCAACAATTCATTGCTTAAGCTTTAGCAATATGGACTAAAAGGCGGTCACCCTATTATCGCGCATGGAAAGAAAAGAAGAGAAATTTTATCATTAATTTTAAGGTCAAATTTAACGATCACCTCTTGTGCTCTCGTGGTCAAGCCGATTCCGGCCGACGTGACTTGATGATGTGAGAATCAGAACGTCCAATCGTGATCCCACCAAGCACTGCAGCAGGAGCACCTGAGCACTGCCTGGGATAAACAAAGAAATCCAACAAAATCGACAAATCCAGTCATTCGGAGGCAGTCAACCGACAACTATGAATGCGCGAGGGAAGAAAAAAACTTCAATCTCACATCCTGCTCGGTTAAATTAGCGCCAAGATGAAACCGGCTACGCTTCCGCTCCTTTTGTATCGACCGGAGTGACCACAAGCCATCGCATCGAGAGCGAGCTTATTGACGGCGCGGTCATTAGGGAGGGGACCCATCGAATTAAGTCAAACACCACGATGCGGTTCGCTCGAAACACATCCGGACACCGAAAGCTGATTATTCGGAATTGCTGCGGTTTAATGAATTATATAAATCAGGTTCAGTTGGAAATGACACGCTTATTGATGGGTCATCATCCGGTCGGAATGGCGGCGCAAAAAATCAAGAGTGAGTCCCAAAATTGCGCGGTAATTTTAGTAATTATATGATTCGAAATATAAAGATTGGTCCATACAGTGGGTCAGCGAAGTTTGTCATGATATATAGCTATTATTAACTGCCATGGCTATTTTACATTCCATTCACGTGTCGTGAGATGATTCCCGAAACATAAGTAAGGGATACGCCGTTTTTTTGAATGCGAAATTGATTGCCTCTGGGAGATGAGCCGGGGACGTATAGTCGCAATGCTGATTCTCATGCGGCCGTGCAGCAATGCGACTTTTTCTTGCATTTTCGATAACGGGATGCAAAAAAATGGAGGCATTAAGTCAAAGCGTCCACCTGAATTTTCCGTTAAGTGACCTGGATTTTTGATACGGAAAACATTCATCAAAGAGCTGTCACATTGTTTGTCTTTGGCGCAACGAAAAGTTTAAAAACTGCTTATGGATAACAGGAAGAGATATTATGGCGTCTTCATCTTATACTGTTTACAAGTTTTCGAGTTAAAAAATAAATTGATGTAGTCTTTTTAATTGAAAGTTTGAAGAACTGAACAAGCTTCTTTTGGTGATAGAACACAGTAAAGGCTGGGTATTGCGTAATGCAGATCCCATTGAGATTACTAGCATCTTCCCAACAACTTCTTTTCCTCTCCCAGTAGTGTTTACAGGTATTTACCGGCCGGAAACTGCGAGCAAGCTAAGGGAAGATCAGGTACCCAACCCCGGTGGGAACTTTTGTCGTGGACTGACAGGGAAGGAGTGGTTTTCTTCTGCAAACCCGAGCATCTGTTTTACATGTTAGGGGTGGCTGATCGAAGTCCAAGTGCCAGAGAAAGACCTTCTTTTAAGGCCAAGTTAGGAACTCCGTCTGGACCTGGGACCTTATCTACGCTAAGGGATTTTACAATCCCCGCAAGTTCCTCATCGGTGAGCCTCTTCTCTTCGTCTGCGAAGGCGAAGGCCTCCGTCTGGGTAGACCTCGGAACCTTAAACTTCACGGACTCTGCCGCCACCGCAGTTGCTACGAGTATCTCGTGGTCCTGCCTGGATGCCATCATTAACTTACGAAATCTAATCAAGGACTGCCACTATTAGACTTCGAGGACGCAAAGTCGATAATGGCGTCGACCTCCATCGCAGAGAGTCCATCTCTGTTGTTTTTGATGGCCCTCATAAGCCACGTTCCATCCATGACCTCACCCGATAAGCTATACATTACATAATGTATACATTTATTTGTTCAACATCATTAAGACAATACATAATCAATAATAGTACGCCACAATAGGGGAGACTGGGGAGACTTGATCCCTTTTTCTTAATTTACCTGAAACTTTAAGAAAAACACAAAACTAGATCGAATTTCCTTACAAAATGGCAGGTAAACATCTATTGCAAGTTTATACACAACAGAAGACCTTTAAATTATTGTTAAAGTTTTCGAAACTGTGTTTTATGAAAGCATGTCTTATGATGTATTTTTCAAAAATGGATGACACTTGATCCCCCTTTGAGCATATGGTTTATTTAAAGGGAAAATAATTCCAGAGTCTTCCTATTCATTTTCTTTTCGAGTTTTCTTGTATTTTCGATGAATATGGAGTGTTTGAAATTGTAAGATTTCCTTAAATTTTTAGGGATATGCCGTATTTTCAAAATGGGGAGACTTGATCCCCCTTTTCTTGGTTTGTACTAAAGTTATAATTATCTGACACATTTTATCGTTGAATAGACTAGAATTCCAAGTAAATAGATGCTTCCGAATAGAATTTTATTTTTCACATATATAATGTGTGTGTAATTCTCGAGGGATCAAGTCTCTCCATGTCACTGTTGTGTATACTAAGCTGAATTTATTAAAATATTTTAACAACCGCCTGATTTGGATAAATAAGTTTGAAAGTATTTTATTCAAACTATGTGCTGTGAAATTTTGACACGATTTGGTTCAATTTTTTCAATGTTATTGAGATTTTTCGGAATCGCCTAAAAGAAAGACTGAAAACAAACCATCAGCCGTTTAAAAATAATGCAATGTACAATCGAAATCACTTATAGCCAAAACATACCCAAGAAACAGAACTAGCTAAATAACAGTTTCTTAACCTAAAGTATGTTTAAGAGTGGCTTATTGGACTCTTGTACAGCAAAAATGTTTGTTGGGTAGTCGTTTATCCAGGAGTAGTTTTGGAAAAATTATGCTAGAAGAAAAATGTTTTTGATTCCGAGCAAATGTGGGGGGAACAAGTCTCCCCAGGGATCAAGTCTCCTCAGTCTCCCCTACTCGGTTTGTGGCTGCCGCTCTCCATCCTCGGTCGCGCCCAATGCTCGCCAGGTCATGCTCCACCTGGTCCGCCCATCGTGCTCTCTGCGCTCCACGCCTTCTTGTGCCAACCGGATCAGTTGCAAACACCAGCTTTGCAGAATTGTTGTTCGGCATTCTTGCAGCATGCCCTGTCCACCGTATCTTTCCGGCTTTGGCCTGATAAGCTATCTGGGAAAGAAATGGGGTTTCCAATACTGACAGTACGTGCGTAGATGGCTCCTACCGTTTCCGATCTCCTCAAAGGAGACCTCGCATACCCACTCCTTGCAAAGAGGTTAACCTCTCTACAAGCGCTACTTCCGCTGATACTACTAGTTTATTGATTATTGTTATTGCTCATTAAATCTCACAAGTTGCACGAGAAAAGAGTTCCACCACGCCAGAGTCCTGTATTAACGCGGTAAAGGACAAATTACTCTAAGGGTGCCCAGATATCCCACAGGCTCCGTTAACGTTAGAGCAACTTATAGGAGCAGAGTTATAAAAGCAATGAAATTTGGGTACCTATATTTAGTATAGGGAAGATGTCCGGAGTCCAAAAATGACGACCAAAATATCCAAAATGGCTTCCCAAAATCCAAGATGGCAGCTCCAAATTCAAAATGGCGTCTATTTAATAAGTTTTAGGCTCTTAATCCATGTAATATGTGTACATTTGGTATGTGGAAAAGCCTGGACTCCAAAAATGGCAACCAGAATACCAAAGATGGCAGCTGTTTAACCCTAAAAGGGATACCTGGGGTCCATCGGACCCCAGGCGCCTTTCAGAGCTCGTCTTTGATGGAACACACTCAGCGAAGTGCCGAAACTGAGGCCATGAAGGTATCCCTTTTAGGGTTAATGGAATTTTAGGCCCTAAAACCATGCAATTTGGGTATATTTGGTATGGGAAAGATGTCCGGAGTCTAAAAATGGTGACCAGAATATCCAATACGGTGGCTATAAATTCAAGATGGTGACTGTTTAGTGGAGTTTTAAGCTCTAAAACCATGCAATATGGGTATATTTGGTATGAGGAAGATATCCGGAGTCCAAAAATGGCGACCAGGATATCCAAGATGGCGGTTCCGAAATCAAGATGGCGACTATTTAGTGGAATTTTAGGCCCTAAAACCACGCAACTTGGGTATATTTGGTATGGGAAGATGTCTGGAGTTCAAAAATGATGACCAGAATATCCAAGATGGCGGCCCAAAAATCCAATATAGCGGCTGTTTAATGGAGTTTTAGGCACTAAAACCATGCAATTCGGTTATATTTGGATTGGGGAAGATGTCCGGAGTTCAAAAATGGCGACCAGAATATACAAGATGGCGGTCCAGAATCCAAGATGGCTATTTAATGGAGTTTTATGCTATAAAACCATGCAATATGAGTATGTTTGGTAAGGAGAAGATGACGGGAGTTAAAAAATAATGAACAGAATATCCAAGATGGCGACTCCAAATTCAAGATGGCGATTGGTAAACGAAGGTTTAGGCTCTACAATCATGAAATATGGGTATATTCGATATGTAGAAGATGTCCGGTCCGGAGTCTAAAAATACGACCAGAATATCCAAGATGGCGAGCTTAAATCCAAAATTGCTGCTCAAAATTCAAGATAGCGATTTTTTCTTAAGATTCGGAGGCTCAAACATCAAAATCAAGATAAACGATATGATTTTTGGTACCATGAAATGGATTCTTGTTAAACGTATGAAAGTCCGATATTCATCAACATGTCACTGGAGTTTTGTTAAAATGGATTTTCGAAGGCACGAGAAAGGCGCCATCACCGCTAGGTGGATTAATTAGGGTTTTTCTGGGCGAAAATACTTACTTTTAAGCACATTTTTCACAAACGAACAACCCAACATAAACGTTTATTCCATCAACTCAAAATTGGCTTGACGCACGTAACCCCGAAGTTGGGTGGAAAGAACTCACTTTGGGGTACTTTCGTTTCTCCGTATATATATTATTTTCTACAGATTTGTTAATGTGGTTGTGTAGAAAGTAGCGATTTGCTGTATCGCGCAAGCTTTCGCTGGAAGAAAACGTCATGTGTTTCAGCAAGGCAAGGAAAATTTTCAGTGAAAAAAGCAATAATTTTTTGACGAAAAGATTTGAAGAATATATTGGGTTTGAAAAATATAGCCCCAAAGCTTTTTATTGGGAGTGTATATTTCAAATATGTGCATATATTTTTATATGAAATGTACGAAATGTATGTAGCAACTATGTACGAAATGTATGTAGCAACTGGTAATTTAAAAACTGTGCAAGCGTTTAATAAAATGTTTTATGCAATTCAATATCATAATTTACAATTTATGAAACTCATTTTGGTATCATAATGGCCAATTTTTCCGAACTGGTTCATTATGCAACTGAAATGAGTTGCATAATGAAAAATAGTTGTATAATGTTCATAATGCAACTCATTTGAGTTGCATTATGAACATTATGCAACTCAAATGGGTTGCATTATGAAAAAATCATTGCATAAAATTTTGTATGGAACTCGTTGCAAAACTCGATTTTTTCAGCACTCTTCGTATTTATCCAACTCGGCAAGCCTCGTTGGATAAATGTACGACTCGTGCTGAAAAAATCAACATTTTGCAACTCGTTACATAAATAACTATATTCGACTAGAAGTAATAATAGCATGGTTCAAAACATCGTTTTTGCTCCACCCGCCTTATTCGATTCCTAACCAGATTCTATGCCTTCCTCCAAAAATTGAGCTCATTTCGTTGAAAATTGAGACTGCACAAGCCCTTCAAAGTTTGTATGGGAATTACTATGGAAAAACAATGTTTTTCATTCAATCGACCGTAGTATTTTCCCAAGTGCCCTAGAGCGTTAGTTGACTCTTAGTACTTCTAGGTTACTCTATCAGCTACAACTTTGCCGAAGACAGCATTCAAATCACATGGCTCATTAATTAGTTACCGATTTTTATCCAGGATGGAAATCTTTACTCATGATGGTCAAACTAATCGGTGGACATCACTGCATTTTGCAGTGAAACATGATTTCAGTGTACTATCTTTGGCGCCATTTGCAGCAATGTTGCCTGCTGGGAAGCTGGAGAATTACTGCTAAAGATCGTCCAGTTGGATACAAATCGAAAACTAAATAATGAGGCGTCCGATTTGAATGCAGTATTCGGCAAAGTTGTAGCTGGTAGAGTAGCCTAGGAGTACCAAGGGTCAACTAATCCTCTAGGGCACTTGGGGAAATGCTACGGTCGATTGAATGAAAAACATCGTTTTCCCATAGTAATTCCCATACAAACTTTGAAGGGTTTGTGCAGTCTAAATTTTCAACCAAATGAGCTCAAATTTTGGGAGAAGGCATAGAATCTAGTTAGGAATCGAATAAGCGGTGTGGAGCAAAAACGATTTTTTGAACCACGCTGTATAATGTGTTTTTCACAAGTCGAATAAGCGCTTTCGTTTCGTCATAATTTGACTCAGAGTACAGGATAAAAAACACGTGTTTTTTTTTACTTAACAGCAGTTAAATTGATGTGTTGTACAGTTGTTAACCATAATGTTGTGTGCTAATTCACCACTGCTGAATAAAAGTCGAAGTGTGACCATTATCAAATCACGGGAAGTTTATGTTTTGATTTGAGTGCTTCAATCATCCTAGGGTGGAGCGATAGGAAGGCATGCGGCTGGCAATCAACGGGTTCCGAGTTCGAACCCTGATTTAGGTAAATTTATGTGTAGTTATTATTTCTTTATAGTTGTTCATAGCATACATAGGTGCCAATCATAAACTCTCGTGAAAATTGAAATGTTTGCATTTTATTAATTTTTAATCATTTCTGCTCAAGCTAACAGCAATAACAGCATTACTATATATTTGTAAAACGCTCTTAACAACAAACAGTTCAGTTGGTGCACAAAATTATGCTTCAAAAATTATCCAAATTTGTGTGAACAAAACCCGAACTAAGCTTGTACCTGTAAATTATCCAAATGTTATTCAGCATCATGCTGAATTAATTCGTTATGATGGTGCATGTTAAATAACTGAATTAACCCTCTAATACCCAACCCCGCCTTTAGACGGGGTATAGTTTGAGCATGTTTGTAATTTTTGTTTCGTGGAAAATCAAAATTTTTATTTTTTTGGCTGATATTTAGGACTGTTCTGTATATCTCAAAATGGTTATTGGTGTATTTTAAAGCGTATTTGACACATTCTACGGGCCCCGTATCATCAATGCCAATTTTTCAAAGTTGAGTTATGGCATATTTGACATTTTTATCACATTCTACATTACTTTTGCCATCCAAAAATGTATTCGACATGATATTAGTATGACAATAAATATAAATTGAACGACGATTAAGATTAACATTAAAATCGTGATTTTAAGTCATTCAGGCACACTTTCCATCCAAACTGTCGTATTTTAAACACCAACACACTGATTTTTCAAAAGTCTTCCATCATTTGTGCATAAATGTATGTAGATTTTTTAGCATAAAAAGATTTTTAATCGGAAGACTTTACAACTCTGAAATATGGCTGATCATAGTATGGGTTTTTATTGCGTTGTAACGTCACGAAAAATCAACATTTTTAAATTTTATTCAAATACGGAAAAGGTTACAAATATGAAATTTTGTTTGCTCTTTGTACTCGAAAAGATCTTTCAAATGAGACAAAAAGAAAGAAAATCGGTTCACGGAAGCCTGAGTTTCACCTGGTTGAAGTTTGCGTTGTAACGTCACGAAAAAAGTTCTGTGGAAAAGACCAAATCTTTCTGGCTTGGGCGGCTTCTATATTCAAAACAGTTACGTTCTCGTTGTGTATGAGTTGTTTTTTCATGATATCGTTTATAAATTGCGTACCATTGCCCGTTCATAAACTACGTAGACTTTTGAAGGGCGGGGGAGATGGTGTTTGGCCAAAATCTACGACGTAGTTGTACTGTGATATGTAAAATTTTTGAATCGTAATCAAATACCACTCAAACCGAAAATTTCTGTGATATCAGTAGCCAACAGACGAAACACTGACGAAATTACAAAGTTATTAAGTTGGTTAAAGACTTACAGTTGATGGATAGTTGGATTTAAAGTTCCACCAACAGGCGGCGCTAGAGAACTTACAAATTTTCAATTTCATACATCTCAGGAACCCTATTACATAGAAATACGATTTCTTCGGCAAAGTTGTTTGGTATGCAAAGGACTTGCAGTTGAATTACCAATAGATGCCAGATATTGCAACTAGAAGACGTTAGTTTCCATTTTGCAAAAGCAGTAAAGGGATTAGAATTTCTTGAAAAGTATTCTACAAGCTGCAACTTTTTTCACTTTGGACACATTGTATTCAAATCAAATAGTAACCAAAGATCAATATATAATTCCTAACTTTCAAAATTTAATTTGATTTGATTCACTTATTCCTAAGATATAAGAGTTAATAGAACAACAGTCAAAAATATGGCTCTGCTTAAAGCGCTCCATATTTGTGTAGAGCTAACCAATCAAGTCCAAATTTGTAGAAATTACAGATAACAAGATGAAAAACTATCAGTCAAAATTTGAGAATTTTTGATATATTTTATAAAAAGTTACGACTTGTTGAATGTGTTTTGGAAAATTAATAAAATTGGCATGCTTTTGAAATTTTGCAACTACCACCACTGTGTGGCAGAAACTAATACAGTAATACCTCGATATAACGTTACTTTTACCTCGATATAACGTAACTTTTTTTATTGGTTCCAACTTTTCACTATTTAAATAATTAGAGTGATTTACAAAATTTTCTTTACGATATTACACCCCTCGTGGAACCAAGCCTGCTATCCAGTTATGGGTTATACGACCAATTTCAAAGTTTTATAAGAATTTTCGGTGTCACTGTTGATGAGAAATGTTATATAGCTCTTCACGGAGCAAACATTACATCTTCTACTTATTATTGACATTACATACCTACTGGAACATAGCATTTAAACTCCAAACGAGATGACAGTAGACAGCATTGGTAGTGAACTCGATTTCGTGTGATACTGGGTGTAAGAACGCCAGTAACGGTCCGCTTTGTCTTAGAGTAAATTTTGTAGAAAATCACTTGAGAAATTCTCTGATAAATCCCTGGATAAATCTTGAGAAATCACTGGAGAAATTAGCGAAGAAATCCTCAGAAAAACTCTTGAAGGAATTTCTAAAGACATTCCTGAATAAATGGTGGAACTCCTGAAGGAATGCATGGAAAAAAAATCGTGCTTTATCCTCGGAGGAATTTCTACCGCAATAAACACAGTTATTCCTGGTAACATTCAGGGGCAGTTTTTAATTACATAAGGAACTTCTGTATAAATCTCAGCAGGAACTTCTGGAGAAATTCGTGCACTGGTGGAATCCTAGTTGGATTTTCGAAAAGGGTCACAGTGAGAATCCATGGAAAAAACTCAGGTTGAATTCCTGAAGTAATTTTAAAAGAAATCCTCGATGCATTCCAGGAAGAATTCCTGGAAAAATCAAATAAGGAATATCTGGAGGAATCTTTGAAGAAATTTCTAGTGGAATTCTATCTGTTATTCTTGGAGAAATCCTTACAATATTTTTTTAAAGAATTACTTCTGTATCTCAGGAGGAAATTTCCAAGGAATCTCTGGAGAAACTTCTGGAGAAATCATGCCAAAAAAACCGTTAAACTGAAAGTGATTCCGAAGTCATGTACCAAAAATGACACAAAAAGGGACAGTTACAGTTAGACAAAACAATTGACAAAAACGATAGTAATTATTTTCCCCTTGAGGAAGACACTATCCCCGTGTCGAAACGTCGGGTATTCACCCGACAACTCGTTTTTTAAATCCCAAGACTGCGTAGCCGTTAATCGAGAGAGTCAACCATATAGCCGTACTTCAATAGCAAGACTTTAGATTTCCAGAATGTTGATGTCTTTGGAAAAGTTTTTTATCTTGTCAAGAATTTTCAGTTCAAAAGTCGTTTGGTTCAAGTTCCTAACTGACTAGTGGTAGTTAAAATTTTGAAAAATCATGCACTTTATATTTCAAAAATTTTCAACATGTTGTAACTTTTAATAAAGTGCCCAAAAATTTTGCCAAAAAATAGTTTCTCAATTAGTCAAAATTTGTTGAAAACTTTTTGAGAAATTCTAATCGCTTGTAAACTATTGTAGAATTTTAATTAGCGTCACCCAGTATGTCAGAATCCCACACCCAATAGTAAATCAGCTGTAAGTTTTTGACTTATCAAACAACTTTGCCAAAGACACAACTCTCTAAGTAATTATGACTCTGACATATACAGGATGGTTTTTTTTTGTCAGAACTTGGCCTATTTGTTTCTGGAATCACAGAAATTGATGCCCCTAAGTGGTATGCAGATCCTCAGGTATGTCTTTGGTTCAATAACTGCTCGCACATCTTAAAGCGTTTTTAATTGAATTAATGACATTGCATAAATTATTGAAAAAATGTTTAATTCGACGGCATGATTAGTTTTATGCTGCAAAATCTAAATATCTGGCGGTGCGAAGTAATGAATATCAAAGGTTTAGTCTTTGGGACAAAATTAGATGAATATGGGTGGTACTAGGCCGAAGATGGGTACCATTAACCTTCATGAAGGAGTTTTCATACTGCTGATAACAATAACTTGATGCTCCGAGCCATTTATCACAAAACGGATTTTCAATAGAATAAAGTTGCTCTTGGAGCAGTGAAAATAATGCAATAATATATTCACAAATTCAGGCAATTTTGGCTGATTATTCTGATACTAAAATGATGCGCATTTTCGTGATGTTACAACGCGAGCAGAACCCTGTTTGAAACTGAACGGGCGTTGTAACGTCACGAAATGTAAAAGTCGATTATCGAAAAACAAATCTGAAATTTAAATGTTTTATTCCATTGAATTGAAGAACTAACCAATAAATTTTAATGGTAGAAAAAAAATTAGAATATCATAAAAATCAGAGCAGATTTTTGAAGATGTTGGTAGCGCGGTAGAGAGGGTCGGAATCTAGCGCGTTGTAACGTCATGCTACAAATACGCATTTTAAACACGTTTTTCTAATGCAAAGCAAATGTTCAATAGGTCAAATATATCAGAAATTTTACAAGGAATCCTAATACGAAAAAATATTTTGAGGTTTACAATCTTTTTCATAAGTTATAGTAGAAAATCTGACTACGAATGCGTCAAAACGTTGTAACGTCACGGTAGAATGTGTCATTTACATTTTTTTTAAATCATTGAAAAATTTATTTTAGAAGTCATTGTTTATTTTGTATTGAATCGCTACAATTAACAAATTTTATTTTTTTCCCTAATCATTCTATTCTTGTTTAATAGTTTAAGAGAATCGAATACACTCTAAATTTATTACACGGAAAATAAAATTTTCTATGAAAAAATTTAAAATAATAATATTTCAACAATAATCACAATATCTCAAAATGTTTTCATCTCAAAAAATCCGTTCCCCAAATAGGCTTCCAGGAAAAATATAAAAGTGTGGGGATGTTCAAAAATAAAAATTAGAAAAATCAAACACTGAAATTCACGAAACCGAGAATTAAAAAGAATCATCTTCCAAAACATGTTTAAATCGATTTTAGATGACGAATGATATTTAGATCAAAATAAAAAATTTGGGTATTAGAGGATTAAGAACAAAACGCAACTTCAAGCTAGAATTCAAAAAAGCTTTAGTTTACATTACAGACCCCCTTCTACCTTTTGGTAGTTCGAAAGCTTTTCAAATCTC